>NW_016166106.1:0-16993 GCF_001687245.7 Rhagoletis zephyria | reverse complement strand
AGGCTGGTTACCTTTGCATTAGATGGCAACTAACTTGTAACTTACTACTTTTTGACATAAAATATCAATAACAAAATGTTTTTTATTTCTTTTAATTTTTTATTTATTTACTTTATTTTATTACATTACATATGTAGGGCTCCCATATTCAAATTCCGTCAGACATTACTTCAGAATGATAACATAGAATTCCGATATTTCTTTTTTTGCCCTGAATTCGGAAAATTATTTGTGAAATGCAGAAAGAAAGTGTATTCGAAGTACAATAGTAAATAGAAGCTTGTTTAAGAAACCAATTTCCCGATTGCGTCTGCATTACTACTTCATTACTTTTCAACTAATTTCAAGTTAACTTTTTGGAGATAACTAGAAGTTATGTAGATATTTTATAGAAATCCCACAAAAAAGCTACCTGATTATTTTTTATCAATTGGTAATTTTTCACTGCAGGGTCTGCACAAAGTCAGCATCATTGTGTTATAACCATTGAGGTAAGTATGTTCCCGAAACGCATATGGATACCCACATACATATATACACAGAGATACAAGTAGTTGATTAAGGAGGAACATAAAGTTTTTATGTGCTTCCAGTCTTTGAGTTTACGTGCTTACATGGCGAAATGAGGTTATGTTTACGCAGTTGTACATACATATGTATACATGCCCTCATAGATATGTACTTATAAGTAATGTATAAGTGTTCGCAAGTATGTATACATACTTCTAAATTTGCAAATGGGTGAGCTTTCATAAGAAATGGGCGCAAGCACCGGCAGAAATGGTGATTTGTATTAAAGTCACTTTGGGTGAAATCTTCTAAGTTATATGTATGAGCATTAACAGGTACATAATATCTACGCTCAAAAGCATTCGAGCACACAATGACATGATTACTTTACAGTGTAAATGGTCACATAAATTCGTAAATATGCACTTTGGTTCATGTGAAACCAACATAATGAGTTAATGCATATTTTGGTTAACTATGTAACTGATATTTTACTATGTACTATGTGGCGTTGGTCATTAAATTTTATCATTGTTTGTTTAACTGTAGGTGCCGAGGCAGTTATCACCCGTATACATACGTAAAAACGTACACACATACAACTACCATTTGCATTTCTCCAGCACTCAGTTGCTCCTTGCATTAAAGTTGGCCCACATGAGAAACTCAAAATATCTGGTAATAGTGTTGGATGGTGACAAAAATATGTTGGAAAGAAGTGTAACGCCCGACATATGCACTTGCAAACGAATGTTGGCCGGGATCTATTTCCTACTCTATTACATTGGTGCTTTATTGTGCTTTAATTTCGTAGAAGGCAACAAAAAGGTTTTCATATCCCGGTCCAATGGAGATTACGATAAAGTCTACTTTGGAGGTATTCAGAGTCACTCAAACGGTTGCAAAAGAAAGGATCCTTAGTCTGATGCTCATCGATCTACATATGAGCCGTTCAGTGCTCACATCGATTAACTCCACTTTTTGAAAAATCTTAAATTTAAGTGTCAAAGCACTTAGCGTAGTCATAACTTATAACGTTTATAATAACTTTATATAACATACAATAGTATCTAATATTTATAACAATATTTTAAGTATTCACAACGGTGTCGTAAGTGTCGTATTGTTGTATGTCGCAAACTTTAAACGCCTAAAAAATATATTAAAGGGGTCCGTAAAGTACCATCAAAGTCATATTATGAATTTTTGCGGTGCTAAATAATAGTTGGTTGTCGTTTCAAGTTCTCTATGCATTTATTTAAGCTTTTAAAGTTTACGACATACAACAATACGACGCTTACGACACCTTTGTGAATCCCTCAATTATTTATTTGATTTTATAATCCAAATAGAATGTAAAAAAATAATGTACACTATTTGATCGAATCTCCCAACTTTTTGTTGATGGCATTAATCAGTTTGTGCACTGACGGCTCATATGTAGGTACTTGTGGAGTACGAGTAGATAATTGATAGCCCTAGCGTATAATTCAACTGTTAGAAAATTCGCGCAAGTTTGATTGATAATTGAATGAACTAAAATAAAGCTCTATCAAAAATAAAAGTGATACAAATCACTGTAAAACATATGCAATTTATCGTAGCTTCGAATAGAAAAACGAAAAAGCTTGTCTCTGCGAAATATGATGCCAAATTGGATTTCAGTAAGGTGGAAAGTTTATTGTGTTGGGTGACATAACGCTAACTAAAGGCGAAAAGGTGCCAAGTCCTTTTTTGAAATTGTTCAGGAGATATGAAAAATTGCTGGAGATTCGCATTATCTGTCATTCTGCATCAAAATCTAAATTTTGAAAAGTGACCTTTTCACCTTTAGGCAGCTATAAATTTAAATTTTTTTTCGTAAAATGTACGAATCGTTATTATTTAAGGGTTCATTATATTCCTAATTTCATATCTCAAGTACGTAGCTTATTTTCATAATATTTCATAAAACTGTGTAGAATTAAGGGCGCTACAAGCAAATCTATGTAATGGAAGATGATCTCCACAGCTCTTTATATATTCTTCCCATAAGTTATCTAACAATAACTTAAACATGTAGTTATTCAAAAAAATCTCAGAAAAGTGTTTGATTAACTGAAATTACATTCAATATTCTTACAAATTATTCTGAAAACCAAATCAATCTTTTATTGAAAATGTCGAAAATAATATGCAATCAACTTAACGCAATAGAATTGTATTTTTTATATTCTCGCACGAGGAAGCGTTATTCAACCGATAAAATCGCAACAAACTGAGTTGGCACGAAAGTTAGTCAACCACGTTGCTATTGCGAATGCCAAAACAAAAAAAAAAAAAAAAAAAATGGAAATATAGTGAATGTTTCTTAAGTATGTTTACAATCAGCTGAATGTATAAAAGACTAGCACGACTGACAATGTTACTGCTGACCATCACTCTGATAAACAAATATACATACATATATGTAAATACAGTTTGTCAAATATAAGAGTCTCATAACAAAAATGTATAAACCAGTGCCAGTAAACCAGAGGACTTGAAAACAATATATAATAAGCTTACCAATTCAACTGTTAGTGGTCGAACTCCTCCGAAACGGCTGGACCGATCTTTATGAAATTTTTTGTGTATATTTGGTAGGTATGAGAATCGGATGTAAAGTATATTTCATACCGCTAGGTGCAGGGGGCGTGGCACCTCCCATACAAACCGAATATTTCATACTGCATATCTCTGGAAGTGTTCATGGTAGAGTACTCTAACTTGGTATGGAGATATATCAAACCAATCGCATACTCATGGAGAAAAATTGTGATTATTGGAAAAGGGGGCGGGGCACGTCCCATACAAACCGATTTTTTCATACTGCATATCTCTGGAAGTGTTCATTGTAGAGAACTCTAACTTGGCATGGAGATATATCAAACCAATCGCATACTCACGGAGAAAAATTGTGGTTATTGGAAAAGGGGGCGTGGCACCTCCCATACAAACCGAATTTTTCATACTGCATATCTCTGGAAGTGTTCATGGTAGAGTACTCTAACTTGGCATGGGGATATATCAAACCAATCGCATACTCATGGAGAAAAATTGTAGTTATTGGAATAGGGGGCGTGGCACCTTCCATACAAACCGAATTTTTCATACTGCATATCTCTGGAAGTGTTGATGGTAGAGTACTCGAACATGGTATGGAGATATATGAAACCAATCGCATGCTCATGGAAAAAAAATTGTGGTTATTGGAAAAGGAGGCGTGGCACGTCCCATACAACCGAATTTTTCATACTGCATATCTCTAAAAGTGTTCATGGTAGAGTACTAGAACATGTTATGGAGATATATGAAATCAATCGCATACTCATGGAGAAAAATTCGGACTATTTGAAAAGGGGGCGTGGCACCTCCCATACAAACCGAATTTTTCATAATAAGTACCTCTGGAAATGTTCATGGTAGAGTACTGGAACTTTATATGGGCATGGCACCTCCCATACAAGTCAAATTTTTCTTATTGAATATCTCTATAATTACTCTTAGTAGAGTACTGGAACTTGGTGTGGTGATATATGAAATTAATCGCATAGTCATGTAGAAAATATGGAGCTATTGGAAAAGGGGTCGTGGCACGCACCTACCATACAAGCAGAATTTCATACTGCATATCTCTGGAAGTGTTCGTGGTGCAGTACTGGAACACTTCGTGTGGAGATATATGAAATTAATCACATGCTCATTGAGAAAAATCGGCTCTTTAAAAAGGGGGCGTGGAAAAGTAATCCGCCAGTTGGCGCTGGAGTTGAGTTAGTACTAAAAATTTTTTACGATCCGGTTTGGCGAATATTCAAAACATGTATTAGAAACGGTAAAGGCAGTCCAATTGCAAAAAAGAGCTGGTAGGTGGTGCTGAGGTCGAGTTATTACTAAAAATCTAAAAAGTTAGAAAAGGTGCCGTAAATGTCAGACTAAATCGACCCGTTGCACTATTGAGTATATCGAACTCTCCTGTGTTACGATTGACCCAATGGATGTGATTTGCCAATATTATTATGCGTTAGAGCCTCATTCGAAGAAACCAGGGTTGAGTTGTGCAGTGGTAAATCTCAAGTCACCACCTGTCGAAATACCTTAAAAGCCAGTTTCATGAAAGCAATTTAATGAAAATTTATTTTTTTAATTGAATTTAATACCTGACAGAAAAACATAATTTTTTCTTAAATTACTTTCGCGAAACTGGCTTTTAAGGTATTTCATCTCAGTTTATGTATGTATATTATATTTCTGTTGAACAAGGATACGTATTGATATTGAAATTGCCACCAACTATAAGATAAAGTTTTTAGGGCACATTCACTATAGATCCGGCTCATTGTGGCCACCAGGGAACTTCTCATGGACATAACACTTTCGTTCGGTTATTTAAGGCGGCAAACGACCACTAAACGATAGTCTTAGCCGATGAATGTGCAGTACAAATCGTAAATGTGGATTGTTGGAGAAACTGTTGTACCAAAATGTTTAAATTAAAAATCTAATTTAGGGCGGGACGAAGTTCGCCGGGTCTGCTAGTAATATTATAATAAGCTTGCCAATTCAACTGTTAGCTAGAAAAATATTTGAAATTTATAAAAAACAAATATCGTAGCAATAGTAAGTAAGCCTGTTAAAGCAATTGCAAAATAATTGTACAGGTGCAATATATTTATAAACTTTTTAAAAAGCCCCATAGAATAGAGGCACACTTGTGATATTTTTATGCGACTTTTTGAAGACAATCGAATTTTTTGATTAAAAAGTAATGGACTAATTATGTAATATAATTCTCTTTGATATGTAAACAAAGAATTTTATGTAAACGTTGAGGAAATTTCATAAAAATAACGGGATAACAAATCAATTATTTCACACCTGTTTAAAAACTAAGTATTGTGTTAACCAAGCTTCTCCCAAACATACCCTTCAGGGAGTGACGGTAGCTTTTACCCAACTTTAGTCTGTTTACGCGAACACTAGTGCTAACTATTAGCTGTACATTTTTTTCGAAAGGCCGCAAAAAAGTCAGGCGTGGATATCTCTGCATTAAATGTCAACTAACTCGTAACTACCTACTTTTGGACATAAAATATTAACAAAAAACATTTTGTTATTTTTTTATATTTTTTTACATTTTGATTTATTTAATTTACATTCAACAATGCATATTTGTTTATTTTTTACGTATGCTGTTGTAGGTGGTCCTACATATATCCGAATTCCGTCATGCATAACCTCAAAATGATAATATGAAATTCTGAACTTCATTTCAGAAGAAGAAAATGTATTATAAACAGTTTTGTGCGAAACTTGTAAAGAAAACAAAATTCCCGATGGGAGATGCATGACTCCTACATGACTTTACAACTCATTTAAAACTGGTTTTGTCGTACCTAACTAAAAGCGAGGTATTTATCGAAATCCCGCCAAAAAGCTAACTTCAATTTGGTTATTTTTAACAATTTATAATTTTTCACTGCAAGGTAGTTAGGGCCGGGCACTCAATGTGTGGTTAACACTGACTGAAGGTAAAAGCTCCAGCTAAATGAGCAGGAAATAATGTTACTCATACGCCATGTGTACCTATGTTAGTAGCTCGCTTTTATGCTCATATTTCATACAAAAAATATTTGCGCTTTTTCGTTTGACCACTCATTACTTCTCTATTTGTCCATCGATTTTCTTCATTAGTAAAATGGTGTTTTTGTAACTGGCTTTAGCACAAAGGCAAAAGGTTGCCACAGAACCTGTTAGGCACTATCACAGGTCGCTTGCCAAATTGTTTATTGGGATGTACATACATATTTGTAAGCATTGTCGCATGTTGTTTTTAGTGACATGTGTTTGATTAGTTTCTGTGATTGTGACATTTCGGAAACGTACCACATTATGTTCATCACAACCGCAATATTATGTCCATCATTTCTTCTGACAACTGCGCCTCATTTCACTCGCTATCTGGCATTTCTATTGGCCCTTTTAATGGGCATTTGACTTTACTGTCTTTCGCCGTAACGGCTGAACACATGTACTTACATATATATATGTATGCAAGTATATCAATACATATACACATACATACATATGTATATGTACATATATATTAGCTCCAACAGCCTTCAGCAAAAAAAACTAGCTAGCTAGCACACGAGTGGTCAGTGAAGAAGCGGCGATAGAAAGCCATTATATTTGCCATAATATCGGCAGTTAAATTAAATGGGTGCTCTAAATAATCACTATTGCTTATTTTTGGATCGAAATGTGTCATTGGGGAAAATCTTTGCTGATTTTATTTCACTTCATTTTATTTTGATGCACGAATATCTGGATGCCAATTTCCTTCACCACTTCACAGCTTTTACTTGGGGACAAGTTGCTGGTGGCTTGGTGGCATCTTCAGTGCTATTACTTGTTCCCTGTACCTTATTTATTTATTTATATTTTTTCTCTTAATACCGTTTTTTTTCATTTCAGTTTATCTTTTCTTTGACTTCGCTTTAGCATCACTTTAAAAATTCTTCCAACATCAAAGAATAATAACCATAATTTTGATAAATCTTCGCTTGGTTTGCCTTCGTGTTTGTATTCATATATTTTTCACAAGCAAATTTATTAGACCTAATAAACAAATACATATCTATTAATTTTCACTGTGGCTTAGCATTTTTATATACCAAAAATATGTACATGTATGTATGTGACTTCTCGCTGGCTGCTTTGATTGTTTGGGTTTGCTTTGAATTTAAGACTCGTACGAAATAAATTAATGTTTCTTGTCATTGTAGTGGCTTTTCCTTACGGTGTCGTCTGCCTCCCGCGTGCTTTTACCAGAATGAGCACATCCCACATACATACTCACTTGCACATTCATGCGTCCCATAGGTTTACTATGTATGTATGTATATGTCACGTACTATATGTACTTGCGTATGCAAAAGTAATTGTGGCAATAAATATGCGTATGGGGTCATAAAAAATGTCGCTCATCTGAAATTAATTGCCTAGAATCATGACAGATTTGCGGTTGGTTAATTATGCTCGCTGTGTCGTTATTTCCATGCACGGCTGGCGTCCAACCATTCAATCGCAGGTCGGTCTTGCTGAAGGATAACCACAAAACCGCCGCCATCAGCAATCAACTGGCAGCCATCAACGCATCTCGACGACATTCTCACGGCGCGCTTGCGGGAACTGCATTCCAGCTGCCTTAATTCGACATCAGTGAAAAGAGTGACAGCTGTGCCGAAGATGTTGACTTTACTTCAGCTAACAGCTGTTTGTAAGTTGAAATATATATGTAGATTTGTATTACTATTAAGCGTAATGTTATTTTGACAGCAGCATTTGTGTTTAGCTTACAGACATACATTTATATGTAGGTAAAAGAATTACGCAATTGAGTTTTTTATTGAGATAATTTATAGAATATATACTAGCTACGTAAATACATACATCCACGTACAGTAACACTTTGATTTGCGGCTAAGAATAATGAAAGAAAACATTAAGTGAGCTTCCGTGTTATTACATCTAAAAAAAAAACATCTAGAAGGTGGAAGGGATTCATGACTTTCTATCACAATTTTTATTGTATCATTCATATACATACATAGTGTATTTCTGGGTACTTTGTCTAATGCTTTTTTAACTTCTTTTCCACTCTTTAAATTTCAGTAGGTAATATCAAATAAAACACCTCTTTGAGGTAAAATTTTCGAGTGACGAAAGCTGAACAAGAAACACAAAATGTATGATATCGATTTCGTATCGAAAATTATACGCATTTTTTTAACTGCCCTGGAAACTGACCCAAAACCAAATGAAAGCTAAGATTTTGGGCTAGACTTGAGGAAACTTAGAATAAAATCGACTGACCAGTTTTTGAAAAAATTCTCGAAATCTATATTTTCAGCAGCCCGATTTTTATTTTTTAGACGATAATGTTATGACATATTTATGTTTCTTAAACGCAAAAGACAGCATTACATAGCTTGTTTTAAGGCCATTCTACTGATATCGACATGAATGGTATGGAATGAGTAGTGCGGCCCCAGTAGTAGTTTAAAAAAACTGACTTTTTTCAAATCTCAGGCACCAGTCACGCACACAAAGGCATACGAATCGAAACTTCCTGGAACAAAACCTTCCTTACTTTTTTGGTTCTTTAATTCGTGACAGTTTGAAAAGAATTAAATGAAGGTACTTACAGACGCTACACACATCGCAAAGCATCTCGTAGTGGAGACACGAACCAAAATCAATTTAGGACGTCTGGATAAAGCTTCCAAATCTCGTTTATATACCCTGTAGTGAAACCCGAAACTAGTCAGGAAAAATACTAGTTTACAACTAGAATTTCCTGACTGATACCGAACTAGTTCGAAAATGACCAGACTTGTACCAAGTACAAAACGACTTCGACAGTTTAATACAATAAAGTACACAAAATTTTATAATTCTCATTTGGGTATATTGTAAACCATTAATTCATAATGATTAATAATTATAGCATGTTTTTTGGATAACCGTTTAATGATTAAATACCGATATTACCACCTTTTTAATGATTAATAATAAATTACTTAAAAAAATTTAAATGTATTCATTAAATTTAATTACATCATTATTCTATTATTTTTGATCATTTTCTATTATTTTTCACTCTTTTAATTACAGATTATAATTATGTGATTAATTTCCATTATTAATCCTTAAGCCAAACTATAGACAAAAATTAAGAATATTTAGTAACTGCTTGAATTACTTATTTATTGTATTCCTATCCAAATCTCAAATTTTAAACATTGATTATTAATTTTATAAAATTTTAAAAAGAGTAGACTGACATGTGCAAAGTGAATAAATTTAATTTATTTTGATGAAAACATTTATTTTTATTTTAGCTCACTCAAAACTGAAATAAAGTATTCATTTTCTTTTTAATTAAAATATTTTCTTTTGCGTATTCAACATTATCACAAAAGATAAAGATAAGATAAGATTATTGTACCTGAAGCCTTTCACTTTTAATAACACTTAATGAAAAACGCATTTGAATTTATGTTCGAAAGATTGCAATATTTATGTATTTATTTTTGCTTTTAATTAATATTCAATTATTAGCAAATCTAAGGCTGCTAAATAAAAATGTGTATTATATATTAAAGTATACTTAATCAAAAGTGTTTTATTGTATATTCATGAATTCATTTCAATTTTTGACTCCCAAAGTAGTGGTTTTGGTCCATAATTGGACTACTATTTTTCCGTCTATTTTAAACTAGCATGAGACTGGTATATTTCTGACCGAAATCTGACAATTTCCATCTCGTAGGACATCCCCATGTTTAAAACACCAGTTGATTGCATGGAAAAAAGATAATTGGCTGACTAGTTGGGCAAGCGGTTCATACTAGTTGTGAGGTAGTTTACAACTAGTACGTTTGACTACAGGGTATACTCGAGTCATTTCAGCATGCTACTGTGGCTGCTCTCTGTACTCGCGCTCACTGCTGTGCGCTGTGATAAGCTGCTTTTCATTGTCATGGCATCAAAAAGTATCAATACACTTACCCGTAAGTAGGGTTTATTCGCGTTGCTTTAAAATTGTGTACGTCATATCATCACCTGTGTGTGGATATGTATTTGTATGTCATCTGTCAAAAATCACTACGAAATATCATTTCACCTCTCAAACACATAATCTCAAATGACATAATCTCATTGTAGTATATGATTATCAAATATCGAGATAACTATAAGTCATTCACATCCAAATGGCTAATACTTTACTCTTGCATATATATATACATACATACATACATACATATGTACATCGGCATTACTTTCGAAGAGCCAGCCTCGGCCGACGGAGACTAATAGAAAGAGTAAGAGGTCAATCAAAATGTAATAAAAGTCAAGCCAACCTTGACAAATAGCCACTACAGTGATGTGTATTCGATTGAATACACTTAGTCTGCATAAAATTATACATAAGCAGTTTCAAATTCTGTCATATAACTGACTGAATGCTCATGATTTATTACGAACGATTGAGTAACTATCACATTCTAATGGCAGTAGTCCGAGTGGCGCTTACACAGCGATATAGTTGCAAGCAATCTGTTTAAGTGTTTGTGTGAAGGAAAGTAACCGAAGTATTTGGAATTTTATTTTTCTTTTCACTGGGCATGTAGCTCAAGTAAATCAATGTCATATTTGAGCATGAGCTTCTGCCAGAGGATAGAATATCATGGTCTCAGAAATTTGCACAAAATAAACTGAAATGCTGTCAAGTAAGACAAAGCCTATTATTTTAAGCATATTTTGGAATAATGAAGGTACGAGGCACTGATTACCTCAGCCACTTTAAATTGCATAAACTAGCAACTAATTTGATATCCTTTAAGATGTACACATAAATAACTTATAATTTTATAGTATAACACCCATAAAAGCGATAAAAGTGACAACCTGTTTGCTGGGAATGGCTGCATCTATACACATATATTTTTAAGAGACGTGTGTCGTACTTGACTGCAAGTAATGGCATACATACAACATTAAATTATGCCTGACACACAAGGTCGTTAAAATAGGGTATTCATAATTACATATCTGATCCTACTTTCAGAAGCTTCAGGCTTCACGAACAGACCTCTGACTATGGAGAGAGGCGCACCGACTTCGCCGCGGCGCAAAATATGACAGGGCATCCTACCATACATCGCTATAAGAATGTCAAAAGGCAAATTTTATATCCACTGCTCAGAGCACCAATGGAAAACTTGGTCACGTTGTGAAAGACAGAATAGCCGTTTGGATTGTTCTTGACGTGAGTTCCAACCGAGGAGGCAACTTCGTTTCAGATAAAGTCCACATATCCCTCTGTGCAGCGATGAACGTTGCTTACGACAACGCAAGTAAGAACAATTCGCTCGATGAATAAATCCAAACGTTGATAAAGAGAAATATCCAGCACACAAATGTCGTCCCCATGGTTCGTGTTTCGTAACCAATCTTAATAGGGCTCGTAGGTTCTCCTTCTCTGTCTGATATTTTGTTTTGATATTTTCAGAAACACTTGCTTCTTTCGCAGATGGCAGTATTACACCGACGGTTTCAATTAGTCCTTTTCATAAGATCCGTAATAACAATGCTGGACACCGTACGGTCCACTTGGACCTACAATTGGCTTCGTTACAATTGGACGCTTACTGCAGAAGTTCATTTCTGAAATCGTAATTATAGAAAGCGATAACAGAGTTCTCTAACTGATTGTATGGCAACCTCCTTTGCTCTTTTGAAGGATAGCTTCCTTGAGAGACATCAGCTTCTTCTTATTTGGCGAGTCCAAGCGATTTTGGCCGCGCTTAAAAAAATACCGCTAGTCGGCGCTCTTCTGCGCCAACTGAATCCAATTGGAAATGCCAAGTGAAGCGAGTCCATCTCCACTCGGTCTTTCTATCGCAGCGGGGGCCTCTCTCTTCCTCTCCTACCGCCAGAGGGTTCCGAGTTGAATGCTTTCCAAGCGTAGGTGTGCATTCGGACGACAAGACCAAGTCAGCGGAGCCGCTGTAATTCCTCTTTGCTGTCAAAAGCGGCTTTAAAGTCGACAAATATGTAGATGGTGAGTGTCGATCCTTTTCTCGCTGATCTCTTCCAAGATTTCGCGTATTGTGAATACCTGGTCTATGCTGGATTTGCCAGGCTTAAAACCACACTGATAAGGCCCAATCGGTTCGTTGACAGTAAGCTTCAGTCTTTCACACAATACGCTCGATAAGACCTTGTAACCTATGCTTAGCACGCTGATCCCGCGGTAGTTGGCGCTTATGGTGGGGTCGCCTTTCTTGTGGATTGAACAGAGCACACTTAAATTCCAGTCGTTGGGCATGCGTTCATCTGATCACATTCTGCATCAGAATTGATGCCTAAACCTCGCCGCCGTACTTGCTAGCTCGGTTGGCAGACCGTCACACAGTGCTTCGACTATAAAGAGGCAGGTGGAAAAAAGTCGTTGTGGCAGTTGATAAAAAAACCCGGTTTTAGGAGGAAAAAGTAAAAGTAAAAAAAATACAAAATTTCACAACCTTTACTCACTCCCCCTCCCCAAGAACGAAAAAAATGCTGGACTCGGCACGGTACCGACTAATCAGTTTAGCTGCCTCTGGCGCTAAACCCATTGAAGCAAGTGTTTCTTTTTCATTTGTAATCAATTTTTTAAATATCGTGGAGTATTCGGGTGGAGTTATTTATCATTTATTTGGTATTTTCCTATTTTTTTATTAACAAATTTTGCTTTGAAATGTAGATGCTAAGGTTTATTAGTAAAAATAAGTGAGAGTACCGGTCCGTAAGGTTTTTAAATTAGGCTCATGTTTCAGAGAATATATAATTTTCGATTTTCAACTTCTGTTTGCATAATTTAGCGAAAAGAATTTTTCGCAACAATGAAAAGATCTCACCAAACATTGGGATAAAATAAAATATTACCCCTATGTAATCTCAAAGAGTAACTTTTGTTGTAACTGGGGACTCGGGTTTATCTTCGCCACAACTTTTGGTGCTGCTACCATTCAAGGGGGTTGAAAGTATTCATTCCATAATTTAAGTACGTTCTGTATATCAGTCACTAGGTCGCCATGGTTGTTCTTACATAAGTTCGCCCTGCTCTTGAAACCTTCCGTAAGTCGCCTACTCTCTGGTAAAATGTTTGGGTTTTTTTCCTCTCGGCCAGCATTTCAATCTCTCCGCACCCTAACCTTTTATTTCGGCAAATACGTCTCGCTTTCCTCTTCAGCGTTGCGCCCACCGCAGCGGGCCCTGTAGACGGGATATTTAAATATTCTCTGCAGCTTCGACACATTTCTCATCGTAGCAGTTGTTCTTTCGGGCTCCCTAAAATTCGGCTAACTCATCACCAGCGGTACCTAATAAGCGGGAAATATGATTCCACTACAACCTTTTAAATAAAAACCCTTTAAATAACTCCTTGTACTTAGAAATCCGATCGTCGCGCAACATCACCAAAGCCACTTCTGATGCTGTACTAGTGATGCCCCTAATGATAGTTGGTCTGACTAAATAATTCGAAAATTGTAAGCGATGGATTGACCTTCAGCTCGAACTGAGTTTTCTACTTCACCCCCCGGTATTTCACTTCCGCCGAAAGAACTAGGCAGGGAAATTAACCTATAATTTTAATAAGTATGTAGAGCTAATAATAAACATCAGTGCGAGATGTCAAAACATCGCTATACTAGAAAAGTTAAACTTGGTACGTAAAGTAAATCTTTTAGTTATTTATTTGGCAAACGTGCTGTCCGCTTAAAGTTTCACAAGCACGGAGCTAAAGACCTCTCTGTATATTCTCTTCTCAATGTTATACTTCGAATTATTTAAAAAGCAAAGAGTTACAATCGGAAAAAAAATAAGAGCATTAAAAGGAAATATGCTTCCCAAAGTAGCTGAAGCAATGCCGCCGAACGGACATATGTAAGTGTAAACTCAAACACGATAACGTACTACATAAGCACATAAGTGCATACGTGAATAAAGTTCAAGAAAAATAACTGCGAAAGCCCAGAAGCTATCCTTACATGCAGTGCCTAGAAAGCGAGGAGTGTCGAGGAGGCAGAGGTGATACAACGAATAAAGTGCAAATGACACGGAACATTTGCATTCAATTGAGAAGAGTTGTGCTGGCGCGGATAAACTTTGCAACAAATCAAAGAAAGATTTAAGTTTGTGTAAAACCAACACATACATACATACATATGATGTAGTTGACTTTGTGAGTTCAGCAGCTTTGCAAAAGATTTTGTGAGAGCTCTTGAAAAGGAGACTGTTCCCAGCCAACTGCAGGGCTTAAAACCGACTTAGATAAGACTAAGGCTCGGCGAGCAGTGCTGTTGGCGGGAAAGTGCCGCACACTGATACTAAAAGCGCATTCTAAAGCGCGAAAGGTGCGAAAAGACAAACGATCCACCTCTAGGCCTTGGATTGGCGCTATAACTCTTGGCGAACGCTTAGTGACAAAAGATATTACAATCGTAAGCCTATTACAGCCACATACACATGTAGAAAAAAGTTTTCAACGTCGAAAGTGCCAAAGTTGGGGACTAAAGATCTGTGTGTGCGGAAACAGCGCTGCGAATAAAAATCGAAAGAAAATATATCGCTCAGACTGTTGACGTGAGTAGTTCGATGTAAATGCGAGTCTTTTGCAAACTTTTAGGCGCATAAACTTGAAATTGTCTCTGGTGTAAAGGAAGCGCCAATGGCTGACAATGAATATAAATGGCATTTCAATTGTTAGCATTGAAGGTTAGTTCCGCAAGGCGCACCAAACAAGAAATGTTAGTGTAGGAGAATGAAAAAGAATACCAATTCGGCGAGCAAATATGTACGCAGATAGGGGAATCCACTCGACAAAAGTGAACAAAGCAAAGTAATTGCGACAACAAAGCGACGCACACACAATCAATCGCGCTGAGTGCGTATACATATATGCGTGCGAACGAGTGTGTGCAAATGTGTGCGAATGTGCTGTGCTGTTCAGGTAAGCTTTGATTGCACTTGCCGGTAATGTATGCAGCGACAAATCGTCTGACAATCGTCGAATGCAAAAACACAAAGTTTTCACCATTAGATAACGTGAATTTATCGAACTGCAAATAAGGCACAAATGGCAAAAATCGTGGAGCGAGGGGAACAACTAAAGAAAATTGCACTTACACTTTGCAAACATCAGAACTTTCTGCCGCACACACACGCACACACACATTCACTTCTACATACACTGCGGTGCATTCATTCGATTCAATTTAGTTTAATTCAAGGTTGATTGCAAATTTTTCTATTCAAGTGTAAACAATAACTCACTGGCAAGATTTATCGTCTACGATGTGTCTACAAATTACAGCAAAATGTTTTCCAACATTTCTAATTCAAGCAATCGAATGACTTTCAAGTGTGTTTATGGGCACACATACAAAAGCACACGTGTGGCTATCATTTTAAACTAATCGAATGGAATTGATTAAGAGTTGCAATTGCCTTGAGCGAAAAAAAAAAATTAAAACATAAAACTTATTGGCATCCTATGCACCTACATATATGCATATATACTTATCAGTAAGCAAGCAGCTCGTTCCGAAAATGTCAGCAAATTTTTTGTCCTTAAGTATTTTTCGGAACCTTTTAGATACTAAGTAAAAAATTTAAGTAGCTTTTGCCCGCGGGTTATACGGCTTAACGTTAATAGAGCACGCCTCGGTACTTACCTTTGCTGGGAATTCTGGGGTGAAATTTTATCTCAGAGCATCATCTTGAAAAAAAAAAAATGTCAAACCTTTCATTCAGAATTTTTAGAAAAAAATAAAATTTAAAAGTTAAACGGAAATTTTAACCAACTTGAAAACTGCACTTTATTTAAATTTTTTTAGATTCTGAATAAAAAGTTTGAACTTTTGGTGAAAGTTTGTGTAATTTATGTGATTATTGTTAGATAAAAATCTGTAGTATTTTACAAAAATTAAAAATAACACAAAACAAAAAAATTAAAAAACTGTTAAAAGTATCGTATTTCTATTACTTTAATATCAATGCCAAATGGTTATATTTTATTTACAATTAATGAAATAGTTGATAAATTTTAGAACTGTGGCAACTATTTTGTGAAATACTTTGAAAATTATTTGGAGATACCTCTTTGTTTTATATCTGAACTAAGTTAAATTTGACTTTTAAAAAGGCAGGAGCTATCTTTAAAACTATTTTGAGTAAAGACTCTCTTTAACTTATTTCGTTTGACACCCGTATTTGCAATGTTTCATTTATCCTCTCATTGAATGGACTAAAACTTTTACACTGGTGGCAAATTTCTTCAAATATATTTTAGAATTAAAGCTTACTTAAAGCTCTCTCGTTTGACATCATATTCAAGTAATGCATTAACCTTTTCAATAAAATTGATTTTGAATAACAAAACAACTACCAAACCCCATCAAAAGTTTTTTCGAAATAAAGATTTTGATACCTCAATCTTTTGAAACTTATATAAATGTAGTCTTCTTAAACTCTTTTGGATTGACACTTGTGCGCATATGTAGTATATTAGCATGTTTCAATTAACTTATTATAAAAATTTATTTTAACTTTTTGCGCAAGTGGCAACTCCCCTCAAAAATATTTAAGAAAAAACTCATTTAAATCTCTCGCATTTGTCAGTCATATAAAACTAATTCAATTAATATTTTTAATAAATTGATTTTGAATCATAAACCAGGTGGCCGCCCTATTCAATAATATTAAAAAACAAGCTTTATAAGACTCTCTATACGCATATTCAAACATTTCTTTAAACTGATAAATTAAGTTGATTTCTAATTTCTAAATAGGTGGCAACCTACGTCCAAAATCTGTGGTCATAAGCAATAACCGCCTAAGTCGACTTAAG
>NW_016166105.1:5015-25290 GCF_001687245.7 Rhagoletis zephyria | reverse complement strand
ATACCCGGCGCAAGTATTAAATATATGTTTTCCACCTTTCCGAAAGCTACCGCTACATGATAAGCCGGGGTTTAATGTTCGGCTCCACCCGAACTTAGACTTTCTTACTTGTTTTCTTTATCTTTTTTTCTTATCAGAAGTGAGTACTTCCCTACGCAATTTCTCCAACTTTTGTTTTTTTTCAATTGTTTTATATGTTCTTTTCTTTCCAAATTATGGGCTATACTCAATTGTACGCGTTTTTTCAAAAATTCTTATTTTAGTTTCCTGTTCACTTATTTTTTTAGCACTTTTCGGACAGCCGGCCATGAGGCTCCTCGAAATTTTCTGAAGTTGGAGTTTTTTGGTTAATTAAACCGCGCGGTGCAGATGATTCTAGGTGACTGACGCAGGGTATTCAATTTGTATTGGAGCTAGCCGATGGCGACCCTTGCTGGCCACTTTGGTTTTCTGTGCGCCCAGGCACGGATAAGTACGGTAAACTACCGCGTCTTGATTTAGGAAACTTGGAACGTTTTCGGAAAGAAAATACTCCACCAAAATGAACAAAATGGGCTAGATAAGCCATCCAATTGACAGAAGAACCCCGAGAATGTTGATTTCGAAAATGATTTTTCCTCTGGTAATGTGGTCAAGGTGGTGGTTCGGTTGAAAAGACCGATTTAAACCCAAAAACCTACTTATATGTGTTTCGATTTTCGAGAAATTTGTGTTCAGTGCATTTTTTTCTATTCGTTTTAACATTCGAACAGCGAAATATGCATTCACCAGAAGTAGAAGTTCGACCTTAGCAACATGTTGCGGCAATAATGCCGGCAACTTGCCAGTAATATGTACATATATATATATTTTTTTTTCCAATAAGAAAGCAATTTCTTATTTACAATCCAGTCGACCATTACAATGTTTAGACTTCCAGAGAGCATTCGATAGAATCGGTATCCATGTGTTCTCAACCAATTCAAGCGCTGGAAAATTTGAAACAAAATATATAAATTCGTGAAATCTTTTTTGAGTAACCGCAAGTTTTCAGTCAGCATTAATAACTGTAAGTCACAGGCACATATCCTTTAATGGTATAACGCAAGGTTCACCTCTCTCAGTGACATTTTTTACCATAGCATTTAACGAAATTAGCTCAATTATCCCTTCTAATGCCGTTGTGGAACACTTTATATGCACTGATGATGTTTTAATATTTTCTAAATTAAAAGATGTTTACAAAGTCAATAATGCCTTCTCGAACATTATAAATGGCGTTCTGACATTGCGTTTCTTGCTGATGAAGTGCTTTTCGAAATTAAAAAACCAGCAGCGAAAGCTTACATTTTATCCGCTTTTCGCTAAAAATAGATTAGCCAAAACTTTAGAATCCGCACGTGGCGCTATGCAACAAAAGAAGCTGTCAAAATTTGCTTGCATTTTTGGTGGTAAATAGCCCACTTTAGTGGTGATAAATAGTGAAAATGGAGCAAAAAAATAGCAGCCTCAATTTGGATTACATTCCATCTCCTGTAGCGTAACCATGGCTAAGTTACAAAGACACTCGCACCGATGCGCAAAGACTATTGATGAAAAGCCTTCGCAAAAAGGCAAATCTTTGAGAGAATCTACGCATTGCTATTTCGAATTTTTTGCCAAGGTGAATAGAGCTTTGAACATTCTTTTCACAAATTAGTTTCAAAAACGTTCGTATTCTCTCTACACTAAACCTAATTTTACAAGCTTTAATTTATTTTACTCATCTCGCAGAACAACGAAAACGGCTATCATTTTATGTAGTTATATAGATAACTAATACCATTGGGAAAAAATTTCACTTGCAGTAATTTCTACGTGGTAAGTGCTCCTCTATTTTTTGGTTTCATAGGGATTCGGATTATTTCCTCATTAAATAGTAAAGAAATTTCGCTGTACTGTATAAATAATATCGGTGGAGAATTGGGGAATACTGAAACCTTAAGTGAAAATGAAGTGTTTTATGAAGACTAACTGCCTTATGAATCTCTCCTCAAGGCATATCTGCGAGACATGTAGTATTTTTTTTTTTAATTTACGAATTTCGATAATGCCATAATTAATGGTTAGATGAAATCATTTATGTACATATGAACTAGAGAAACCGCCGGGCCCCTGCGTAAGCCCGCGGGTACCGGCCGAAATATTTGCTGTCAGCACGAACTCGTGCGTGCATGGGCGTTCAGTAAAATTTCATAAAAGCACGAATAAGCACGAAAAAGCCCGTTGGCAATCTAAAATTTTAGATAAGCTTTTGTTTTTATACAAACAAAAATAGTACATATTAAAACTCTTTTGATAAGAGAAAAGCAAAAAAGAAATATTTGGAGACCGATAGAAAAAATAAGATACTTAGAAGTTTTGTTTACATATCTGTACATAAAATACTTTCCGCTTTTTCTACTTCCCAGAAAATATATTATACCAATCTTTGATGTGAAAAATTATGTCAAAACGCGTGTGCCTCCAGAGGTGCTCGGACGCATAGGTGTTTTTTATTTAAAGGAAATAAAAGAAAATATAAGACCGTGGTTTAATAATAGTTAATTAAATCATATATTTGGTCAAATTTTCTTTTTATACAATATAGAATATTACCTTAATAAGTGAATATAGCTGACGCTGGTAGCTCCGTGGTATCTTCCGTGTAGACTCAAACGAGAAGGGGTGGATTAAATTAGATCGCGTTAGTTGCGGACCGCCGGACAGACACCGATATAGAAGGGGAAAGTTAACGAAAGTTCGTTGTCCGGCGGGAAGGACTTGGTAACGGCCCAAGTCTTCGCGTTAATACGTATGTGTACCCTGCAGAAAAAAAATATCAATTGATAAAAAATAACCCACTTGTATTTAGCTTTTTTGCGGGATTTCTATAAAATATATAAGTTGTAGTTAGCTACAAAATGCTAACTTGAAACTAGTTGACAAGTAATGCAGGAGTAATGAAGGAGATTGTTTTCTTTAAACGCGTTTCTATTTAAATATCTTCCACTTCGCAAATACTTTTTCGAATTGAGGACAAAAAAAAAGGAAGATCGAAATTTCATATTATCATTTTGATGTTATGTCTGATGGAGTTCGAATATGAGAATACCTACTGCAGAATATGTAAACAAATATGAAATGTAATAAAATAAATAAAGTAAATTAAAAAATAAAGTAAAAAAAAAACTGTTTTTCCTAATGCTATTTTATGTCCAAAAGTAGTTAGTTACAAGTTAGTTACATCAAATGCAGAGGTAACCACCCTTGACTATTTCGCGGCCATCGCCATAGAAATATAGTTAGCTTTCGTCAAAGAAAATATACAGACAATAAGTGACTTTTAGCCCCTTCCTAATCAACTTAAAGTTAGGTTATAGTTAGATACATTTCCTGCAGGGTATGCATACATGCGCATGTATAGTTATACACACACGCATGCGTACACACATACGTATTTGAGCTCTGTGGGGAAAATCTCTAGTTCTGAACTGGCGCGCTTCTAGTACATTTAGACCCAGTACTGGTTCGCGATAAATCTCTGTTGCATGCAAGCAACTGGCGAATTTAACCTTCATCTGCTCCTTGTGTAGTTTTCTACGCAAGAGCAATGTATTTTAAAAATTTTCTTGAAAACGGATGAATGCTTTTATTTTAGGCTTCTTTACTTTAATTTGTTTAGTTTTCTAAAGCAAAATACGACTTACTACTTAACGAAATCCTCTTTTGAGGGATTGTATAAAAAAACTTACACTGGTAACCCTTGCGTAGATTTCTACGCAAGAGCAACTCCCATATGTTTTTCGCGTTTTGGCGGCAAAAGTGACGTTTGTGATTTGCTTCAGTGCGAAAATTTTTGTGAAGAAATTGTGGAATTTTTAAAGAATTGAAGAAAAAACAATACCATGAGCCGCCCAAAATATATTTCGGATGAAGAAATTGAACAATTAATCCATGAATGTGAAAGTGGCGATGGTGATTCCTCCGATGTCAGTGACGAAGATTATGCTCCAGAAATGTGTACGCTGGGTGGTTCTTTTGCTAGCGAATCCGATGACGAAGATGAAAATAATGTGAATCAGCAAAATGATCCCGGGGAGTCTGATGAATATATCGATCGCTCTCTTGTATCCAAAGATGGTCAAGTGTGGCAGTTTGAGCCATTTCATGCTCCTAGCGGAAGACTTTCTAATGAAAATGTAATTTCACTTACACCTGGCATTACGAGGTATGTTAAAGCACGCGTCCGTGGAATCGTGGATGCGTTTTTACTATTTTTCCCGGCATGTATTGAAAGCGTTATTTTTTAAAACATTCTAATGAATTTGCACAAGCGAAATGCGGCGAAAATTTTCAACAAATTGATTCCAAACTACTGCGAGCATATATGGCTGTTTTGATTTTAACAGGAGTCTACAGGTAAGTGCTAGTGTGACCTTTTGTTCCATGAGAGTATTATTTAGATTGAGTGTTTACCACCTATCGAAAAACGAGACAGTGGCTGTTTGTTTGACGATGAACATGGTCGACCTGTATTCAGATCAATCATGTCAAAGAAGACATTTCTTTATGTCAATAGAGTTATTAGATTTGACGATGCAATAAGCAGACGCCAACGCAGAACATCAGATAAATTTGCACCGATCCGCGAGCTTTTTGAGATGTGGTCGAAAATATTGCCTGATTACTATAATCCTCACGAGTGTGTCACGGTTGATGAGCAGTTACTTGGCTTTCGGGGACGATGTAAGTTCCGCCAATACATGCCGTCAAAACCAGGAAAATATGGGATAAAATTCTGGTTGTGTGTTTGCTCGGAAACATGTTATGTTTGGAAGATTCAGCCTTACTTCAGTAAATCTTCTGATGCTATTTCGCGTGAAAAAAACCAAGGTCAACGTGCTGTTCTGGATCTAATTTCTGGTTTGAAAGGACACAACGTAACGATGGATAATTTTTTCTCCTCTTATGAGCTGGGTCAACAACTGCTTTCCAAAGGAATTACAATGGTAGGGACTATGAGAAAAAATAAAAGGAGCATTCCGGAAAAACTTTTGGAATGTAAGAAAGTTCAACTATATCAATCAACCTTTGCTTTTACTGAGAACACAACACTAGTCTCTTACATCGGAAGAAAAAATAAATGTACAGTTCTGCAAAGTACAATGCACAGAACGATTGAAATCGGGCCTGGAGAGAAAAAGCTGCCATCGATTATAAAGTATTACAATAAAACCAAAGGTAAATTTAAAAACAAAATCCCTAATTCACTAACCTCTAACGAATTTTTTATCCAGGCGGTGTAGATACTGTTGACAAGATGCTTTCTTGTTATAGGTGCAAGAGAAGAACATCTAGGTGGCCAATGACTGTTTTTGCAAATATGATAGATATTTCCGCACTAACTGCATTTATCATATTCAAAGAGTTGGTTCCGGATTGGCAAACCACGCAAAACACAACAATGAGAAGAAGATTTTTACAAGAACTCGGGCTTGCTCTTGCCAAACCGTATATGGAAACAAGAAATCGTAAACCCAGATCACGTTCCGCAGCTCACTTATTTGATAGCTCTTTGGAGCCATTAACACCTGAAACTACAAAACGATTAAAAATTGTTCCACCACAGCTAAAAGGCAAGGCTAGATGTCACATATGCTATAAAAATGATGCTCCGACCAAAAATAATATGAGCGAAACGATTTGCTGCTTCTGTGGAAAAGGAGCTTGTAAAAAACAACATAACAGAAATGTGTGTGAAAGTTGCATTGAAGAAAAGCTAATTTAATTTCACTAATGTAACCCTTTTACTGTCATTTTGAACTCTTTACAAAATATAATGAATTGCTTTTTGGTTTACGAAAATTGTTTCAGTCAAAACGAGAAAATAATCCCATATGCGTAGAAAACTACGCAAAGGGACATAAACGTAAGTTTTTTTTGAGGAGCAGATGAAGGTTAACATGGCGATGTCCTAGGAAGTGTCAATTGCCGCCCGCTGCATCCCTTTTTCGATAGTTCCGAACTAGTCCTAAATTCTATAGTTCCGAACTAGTCCTAAATTCTATAGTTCCGAACCAGTTCTGAAATCGACAGACGAAAGAAAAAAGTATCATGATTTTTCCATCTTTATGGTTCTTCCGTGTGTGCGATTTTAAGTTATTTTGGAAGAAATGTGTTTTCAATTTGAAATTAAATTTGTTTGAATGATTGTAAGAAATGTACGTTTACATACCTTTAGCTGTAGCTGAGTTTGCAGAGGTGCTCGCTGTTATTTCTTAGATTCCAGACGGTCCCAAGATGTTGAAATATTAACACAAATTTTAGTTTTGTGTTACCAAGCTATGAAACAGCATCTGCGAAGCGCAGAATAGAAGCGTATTTGAGCGAAAAAGCCGCCGAACACATATCTATGTAAAGTAAACAAGCCCTCCGCTGCATCCCTTATTCGATAGTTCCCAACTTGTTCTAAATTCGACAAATAAGATCTAGTTCGTTCTGCATCCCTTTTTCTATAGTTCCGAACCATTTCTAAATTCGTCACTTTAGATATCGATTTCTAGTGAAAAAAAACTGAAAAAATTAGTATTTTAAAAGTACCACTTTTCGCCGATTTTGGACTGGTGGGGATCTAGTTCATATCGGACTAGTTCCTTTTTGGCGATAAAGACCTAGTACGGAACTAGAAATTTGATTCACTAGTCCGCGTTTTCCTTGCAGGGAGTGCATTAGAAAAAATGACATTAGGGTGGAGCACCAGCTTTTTGAAATATTTAGGCTTAAGGCCTAAACAAATTGATTCGTTTAGGTAAATATACATACATAAACACAAAATTAAAAATATGTACACATGTATACATACAATAAAAGTTGGCTTTTTATTTCCGGGCTGGGACGTGTACCATCGTGCCGGGCCGGGCCCCACTAAAATTCTTAACGTGCGGGCTCGTGCGTGTTTTTGAAAGTTGATTTTCCACTCGTGCCGGGCCGGGCCTGAAAATTTAGACCCGTGCTCATCTCTATTATGAACATACATATTTTATTATGTAGCTCATTTAAAGGGGGAGGGGGTTGAGTATGGTAAGCAAATAACTTGTGTCAAAACCAAGCTAATTGGACAAGGTTTTCGAGTACTACTTATAATAATAATATCCCAACGGTTTTTACCCTCCATTCCCGCCCATCCGCACGAGGGGCGCAGTCCGCATGACGTACGGAACCAATATTTTAAATTTTTGGGCCGAGTCACGATAGGCAGGAGTTTGTTAAGTGTCGAGATCTAAAACTGTTCGGCTACAGAACTAAATTCATCAGCTGATTTTATGTATTTATGTCAATAATTCACTTATTGAGAGAGGAGAGTATAGCTTTCTTAATGCTGAAAAGCGGATCTGATATATCAAACGTGCTGGAATGAGAGTTAAAATCCTGGCATAAGCAACGGAGTGGGTCGTGCAATTCAAAATTGGTTTTACAAGCTTTCAGAAATATGGGACAAAAGTGTCTTGATACGCGTGAGGGAACATTAAAGCTTACATCAGCCAGAAGAGACGGACTTGAAATTGAGCCTGTCAGTAATTTAACCATAAAATTACTGACAGGCTTTTCCCTGCGACTGACAAGTGTAGGAAGGTTAACAAGTTTTAAGCGACTCGTATAAGGTGGAAGACTATATTGAGAATCCCATCGGAAATTTCTTAAAGCAAAAAGTAGGAATTGTTTTTGAATTGATTCTATCTTGATCCTATCTTAAATCTTGATTCTACTTAAACACATATTCTCATCATTTGAACATAAAATACATTGCACGGAAAAGTCTGTCTTACGAATGCTAAGTCATGTTTTCACATTTTATTTACTGACTTCACAATTTTTTTAACGGTTGGCATTATTTTACATTAAAATAGTGCAATATTTTAGCTTCTATTAATTTCGCACAGAAAAAGTAATCATTTGACCTAATGTGCAGTGGTCAAAAAATTATAGCCGAACCACTTTTTTCCAAGTTTTAACGTATTATTTTTTTTTTGTCATTGAACTTTTGTTATTTTTTTATAAAAAATATATTTCATTCTTTAACAAAACCCGTGTAAATCCAAGCTTCCAAATTTATTCAATATTAAAAAAAATCAACAAATTTTCGTGCAAATTTCGAACTTTTCAAAAATTCTAAAAAATCAATCGAAATTTTTAGCCATTTGAAACTCATACTTTATTGTACTAGAATTCAATGTGCCACAAAACTGCATATTCAGAATTTAATTGAAAACTCGAAATTTTAACGAAGATTTGTTGAATTCTTTTTTAAATTGCATACATTTTTAAGGCAGTGTTAATCGATTGGTACATTTGTACAGACTTGTACATTTTTATATTGGGCTATTGGTAAAAAAAAGACAATTTTGATTTTTGTAGTCAAAAGATTGGTACAATGCAGCGATGTTCTATTGAAAAATTTCAACAAATTAATTTTCGTGATTGGGATAAAGAAAAATATTTTGGGTGTTCACACAATTGGGATACGATTTGTACCAAATTTTGGAAAATATCCAATCGTGTGACACTGCCTTTAAACTTGTATTTATACGGATGTTTTTAAAGAATGAACTATAAAAAACTAACCAAAATTAAATATCAGCAAAAATAATATTTTAAAACTTGCCAAAATTTGGTGCGGCTATAATTTTTTCGACTACTGTACATAAGTTGGGTATGATTACTCGGCCGTGCTATCATAGTAGCACAATGCCGCTCATATTTGACTTACAATCAAAATACGGGCAGGAATTTCAAGATTTCAACCCTGTTTTTGTGAAAAATTTATTTATTTATTTTTATAAGTATTTTTCTTTTAATCAAAATATGTTGAAATAAAAGTGAAACTAAAAAAAAATTTGCCACATACATAATTAAATGACAGCAAAAATAATATTTTAAAACTTGCCAAAATTTGGTGCGGCTATAATTTTTTAGACTACTGTACATAAGTTGGGTATGATTACTCGGCAGTGCTATCATAGTAGCACAATGTCACTAAGCGCATTTTAAAATTTTCAGGCAATAGCCTCATGCGATTATCGANCATACATAATTAAATGACAGCAAAAATAATATTTTAAAACTTGCCAAAATTTGGTGCGGCTATAATTTTTTAGACTACTGTACATAAGTTGGGTATGATTACTCGGCAGTGCTATCATAGTAGCACAATGTCACTAAGCGCATTTTAAAATTTTCAGGCAATAGCCTCATGCGATTATCGATTATATTTTTTGTTTTTTTGTGTGAAATATTTTATTTTTATCAGTATATTTCTTTTAATCAAAATATGTTGAAATAAACGTGAAATTAAAAAAAATTTTGCCAGAACAAGAATGGAAATAAGTGAAAATATCAAAAGTCATCACAAATCAACAATGAATTGTTAGATACTTACCCCTTCGAGAGTTTTTATGTTGTGTAAGGCATCTTGTGCCTTTAAAGCAGCTTTGCGAGTATAATACGTAACAAAACAGCACCCTGTAACACAGAAAAAGCAGAAAAATAACGGAAATGCATAGATCATAAAACAAATGTGGACAAATAAAGACAATGGATTCTCTCTACTTCGTAAAATGGTATTAGTTATCGAAATTCAGTAATTCGCCTAATCAATACATATGCTAAGGCAGAATGCCAGATGCGAATTATATTTTAACAATTAAAAAAGTCTAAGTTCGGGTTGACCGAACATTAAATACCCGGCGCAAGTATTAAATATAGTTTTTCACCTTTCTGAAAACTACAGTTGCATGGTAAGAAGAGTGGTTTTACCCCTATTCCTAACAATTTCGATAGTATGTTCAGTTATATTTAATGAGATAAACTTATATAGTTAGATGTGGGTGGTATCACGCCCACTTTCCAAAACTCTATAATAAAGTTACTTCTTTTCAAGGGATTGTTGTTAGTATCAATTTTGAGCAAATAAGCGTCCTTAAATTTCGAAATATCGAAGTTTCAAGACTTTCGGAAATTTACCGTTATATGAAAAGTGGGAGTAATTTTAGTCCGATTAAATAACTTTAAACTTGGCACCGAAACTACCACGTTTTTTTGAAGTTTTCTGAGTTCATCAGAAGATGGAGACTTTTGAACTTGTATAAATACGTACAATAAATATTATAGCGACTTTTGAGAGTGTATAGATACATACAGTAAGTATTATAGCGACTTTTGCTAGAGTAGCTAACATTTGATGCTTTTTTTTTCAGAATATATAAGGATTTTGCACTGTATTGATAGTGGACATGAAACTACTTTAAATACTGGTACGTTAACCACCAAAAAAAATTTACATAGCGCACTTTGCAAGTGGACTACTAAATTTTGCTTTCGTTGGTGTAGCAAAGTGTTAGAAAATTGTGAAAAATGTATGACTTTGCCTTTGTTTTCTTACTTTTTGGCGGCTAGACACTAATTTTAAACAATTTTTATTAATTTCATGCAGTTCTAAAGTAGTTAATACTAAACACGAGCTCGAAAGTCTGGTTTCCTTACTATAATATAATATATATATATTACATATACACTGAAGAGCAAAACTGGAACAATAAAACGGAAAGTTAAGTTTGTGGTAATGTAATTCTTCAGTTTATTTACTTTATGGTAATTCAAACTTGCATTTCGCCTTACCGATGTTTAACTAAACGTTTGACCATAAAAATTTTAAGATTCGCATATGGAAGCTCAGAAAAAAATGACCAAACAAAAATGAACTGGATTGTTCCAGTTTTGCACCCTCTTTGTATTTGCTGAATTTTATAATTCAAAGAGGAGTTCTGGCTCATTTCCTGCAATTTTGTAATCAAGGCGCGTGGGATTTTCGCTGTGAGTGCTTTAAGTGCACAACCCAAGCAAAAAGAATTTAAAGTTTTTGCCCAACGGTCAGAAAGGCTACGCTATAAAGAAAGAAATCATATCGGCTAAATGTCCATTTTATGGTTATCTAAACAAGCGATAAAAGGGCGGACCTCAGTCTGCAAGACCAACAGGCCACAAAAAATTGCAATTAGCTATGCTAGGCATATTGGAGGGTCTCTGAATACCAAAAAACTTTGATTCAAAATCAAAAATTACTGCTTTTTCACCACAAAGCAAGTGACTGGACATTATGTAAGACATGGTTTGACACCCAGAAAATTTTTTTGCCAGAAACGCATTTTTACTAAGAAAAAACATTGGATTGGTATTATTTTGAAGCGGGAATTTACAAGTTCTTCATAAACGACCACATTATTCCACCAAAATTTACTATTAATTAGGGCACGACCCTAAATTTTTGAACTCTGAGGATAAAATTAAACTTTTTAAGTCGGAATATTGGTTCAAGTGCTGTGCACCTGCATCAGGGATACGCCTAACGTCCCAAAATATTTAAACTATTAGGTTTGTATGTGTACATTTAGTGATGTAGGGCCGTGTTACGCCTTAGGGAATAAGAACTGTGGTAAAATCGACGGTAAAAATAAAAGTGACACCAAATGAGCATTTTCAAAGAATTTGGCAATTTCTGAGGATATTTTTCGCAGGCTTTTATCAATTTTAACAGGAAAATGATTAGAAATATCCTCCGAAACTGGGGCCAAATAGCTATAAATCCCAAGTTTTTATAATCATGGAGTGACCTGCGTAAAGCCCAGAACTGATTCAACAGAAAACTTATGGAATTGTTTGAAAATGCCACTGTTCAATTGCGAAAATTCGCCCAATCGCATGCAAGACCTTGGGCGTGGCGTTGAGGAAAACCGATGCGCGTTCTCAACAGATTTCATCTAAAACCTGTGCGAAAGTATCCCAAGAGTACCATAAAAGCTAAAATATTCAAATTGGTTACGGCCAATTTATTAAAAGTCAAGTAAATGGTAAAATTTTCTGTCGGGTGCAAAACTGGAACAATCTAGTTGCTACGTTTTTTTGCAATTTTCTTCTTTATCTGCTTGTATTAATTATTGTTTTTAAGGCCTTCTGATGAAATAAACATTGGAAGTGTGAATTCCGAAACTAGATTACAAAAAAGTCTTCATATATTGCGAAGATATTGCCAGAAAATTCACATTATGTATTACTGTTCCGGTTTTGCTCCTCAGTGTATATATATATATATATGAATCCGAAAGTGAGTTTGTTTGTTTGCTACGCTTTCACGCTTTAACTATTCAACCGATCATCATGAAATTTTGTACACTGCTGTTATTTAGCCCAACTTAAAATATAGGATCTCGATTAGGCAAGAGGGCGTGGCACCTCCCATACAAACGGAATTTTTCATACTGCATTTCTCAAGAAATATTTTTGGTAGGTTACTGGAACTTGGTATGGATATATATAAAATTATTCTCTACTCATGGATGAGGGCTGCCACCTTTTAAAAAAATCTAATTCAACTTCAATTAAGGGTATTATTTATTTGAAAATTATATTAAAAAAATGGATGGCAAGAGGCTTAAAAAAGCTGTAGTTTAATATATTTTGAAAAGGCTTGCCACCTGTTTGAAAAGTAAAATTTAAATTAATTATACGCAAGCCATCTGAAGAATTAAAATATGGTTGTCAAACCAAATATTGTTAAGAAACCTTTAGTTTTAAGGTTTTGAATAATATTGAAGTCTTTCACAAGAGTTGCTACCTTTTTAAACATTCAACTTAATTAGTTTAAATGAAATATTATAATACTAGCAGACCCGGCGAACTTCGTCCCGCACAAAATTTTTAATTTTTTATTGAAGCTTTTTGGTCCAACATTTTCACCAACAATTCACTAAGATTATAGTTTGGTGGTCGTTTTCCGCCTCAAATAACCTAACGAAAGCGTTATGTCCGTGATGAAGTTCTTGAAATTCTCTAATTGTGTAGCATTTCATAGAACGGTTAATCTCACAACGAAATAAATTTGAAGAACATTTCCTCCTCACTCCCTGGCGGCAAAATGATCCGGTTCTATAGTAAATCTGTCCAAGAAACTTTATCGTATAGTTGGTGGCAATTTCAAAATGGATGCGTACAATTGTTCTACAGAAATCCAATACACATAGACTTATTTCAGACGAAATACATTAAAAGTTAGTTTCACGAAAGCAATTTAAGTAAAAATACATTTTTTTTTACTTGAATTTATTACAGTAAAATGCGCGCGATTGTTTTAGCGGTTGATTTATCGGTGGTGATTTGAGATTTAACCCTGCACAACTCAACCCCGGTGTCTCCGAATGAAGCTTTAAGGCATAACAATACTGGCAAATATCACATACATTGGGCCAATCGTAACACATAAAAATTCGATATACTCAATGGTGCAACAGGTTTATTTATTCTGACATTCACGGCACCTTTTCTGACTTGGCGATTATTCGTAAACACTCCAGCGCCACGTGGCAGCTCTTTTTTGCAATAGTATTGCCTTTACCGTTATCAATACACATTTTGAATATTAGCCAAAGTGGATCATCAATAAGATTTTTAGTAATAACTTAACTCCAGTACCAACTGGCGGGTGAATTTGTGAATCTACACTATCCAGAGAGTTACTCAAAAAGACACAAAAAACTTCGTTAAAATCCGACCGAGCATTTAGGTGGATTTCACTCACAAACACACCTACCGATAGCCCGTTTTTCTCCATGAGTATAAGATTGATATCATATATCTCCACACCAAGTTCCAGTACTCTACCATAAACATTTCCAGAGATATTAAGTATGAAAAATTTGGTTTTTGTGGGAGGTTCCACGCCCCCTCTAAATATCGAACATTTTTTAGGCTATAATAATCCTTGGGACGTCTGAATCAGGTGTCGGAAATTAAAAAAACAAAACGGTTCAGCCGTTCTCGAGCTTTGCGAACACAAAAAAACGGCTTTCAAAATATATATTGGTATAGATTGGTATGAATCGAAATGGCTTTGAATATGTATCACAATCTGAGTGTTAGACGAAAGAGGTTTAAAAAAGTTGTCAACTGTTTAAAAGGTTAAATTCAAACTATTCATTAATTAAAATGAATTATTACAATATGGGAATCAATCAAAATGATTTTAAAAGGGCTTAATTTCAAAACTACCTGTAAAGGGTTTCCATCTGATTAAAATCTCATTTGAGTTGAAAAAGTATGACAAGTGAGAAGTTTAAGAAAGTTTTAGTGTGAAAATATTTTGAAGATGGTTAAACAAATTTTAAACCTCCTGTTTTTGAATTGAGTTTTCTTGAAATAAATTTTACTGAATGTAGCACACAAAAATTTCATACACTCAGCGAAGCGAGTGAGGGCGATCTACTTACTTATAAAAGCAAATATCAACACTCTGTTGGCACGATCTCCGAGAACAAAATCATAGAGCTGTTTATAGTTTTAGTACATTTTAAATAGATATGGATCACAAAATTTCTTAAATATATTTTATGTCAAAATATATTCGAAAGACTACACTTAAACTCTCTTAAACGTTTTCTCCTCCTGGCCAGTTTTCTAAGCTCTAATCGTCTGACGAATCGTTGAACCAGAACTCCGTTATAATAATTTTTACGTTTTTATAAACTCGCTTTCTTTTTTATTTCATCTTAATTTGCACAAATTTACATATGTAAATATGTATAAGCAAACTATTTAGTTTGCTCGATTTGTAAACAAAGCTTCTCAGCGGTGAAAATATACTATTGTGAACAACCTAAACGAGCGAAATTCACAATAGCGTTATTCTTTACCGAACGAGCGCCATAATACCAAATGAAAATTCGTTCGATCAGCACCTTCGACCACAGTCAAAATCGAATGCAACTCATAATAGGGGCCTAAGCTTCAGTAGTTACTAAAATATCGCAGTTTTCGTATTTCTGAAAACTAGCGTTATATGAAAAGTGGGTGTGGTTACGGTCCGATTTCGCCCATTTTCAATACCATCCTACCTTGGGTAAAGGGCGATCTGAATATTAAATTTTGTTAAGATATCTCGATTTTTGCTCGAATTATCGTGTACATGGACGGACCGACAGACAGACATGGCTTAATCGACTTATCTTTTCATTCTGATCATTTATGTATACATTTGTCTATATCTATCTCGATTCGTTTTGGCTGTTACAAACAACCGTTATGTGAACAAAGTTATAATATCCTTGTGCATAAGTGCGCTTGGGTATAAAAATAATAGCTGGTGGGCTAATAATTCTTTCAAATAATAAAGTATAATGAGAACTATATGCTTCAAACTTTGGCAAGTACATAAAACTGCACGTACACATATAAACATACATATATACGCTAATTAACACTTACTACATGTACAATTTTAAATAAGAACAAGTATAACATGCACATAAAATTAATGTTATAGCCACACATACGCGTACATATGTGTAGTAGTTATACTAATTTCCCACGGCACGTAATTCGCTCTCCCATTCATAATTACCCTTCGAATCGCCATAAACAATTTTGAGAGAGAATTACCTCGTTTGTAGGTAATTCAGAGCCAATTACCATGCGAATTACGAACAAATCGGTGCCATCTCTAATTTTAATCGGAAATTTATCGAACTCAGCTGTCAGAGCAAGAAAGAATAGAAAAAATCAAAACAAGGAAAGGGAGGAAATGAAGGAAAAACACAATGAATTGTCGAACTAGGATGAGTCGTGTAAACGGGGTAATTCACCAAAGTAATTCAGGAGCGAACTACGTAATTGGCAGTGCTCGTGGGGACATAGCATTAGGTATGGAAATATTAATCAAACAATAGCATTAATCGATTATTTATTTTTCGAATGCCATTTATCGTATAGAATTCTCTGTTCTGATTAATCGAATCCAATTTTAGAGTATTATTTCCACTCCCAACATTTTTATTACAAACTTTTATTTAACTTGCTCACTCCGCGGAAATTCCCCATTCCAGACGTTCCATTCAGGAGGCCAATGCAATTTATAATATATATTGACTCAATGGTCCAGGAGCCTTGATTTAAGGTGTACAAACTCCGTACCCGTAAATTAGCTTGAGCTGTGTTCCACATTTTCCAACTCTTAAGTTTCATAAACTTACTAGCAAATACCGGGCGTTCTTCGCGACGCCTCGTGAGTAATTTTGCATCAAAGTTAGGGAGAAACCGTATTGAAACTCAAATGGGAAAACCCTTCAGGGGAAGAATTTTGCCTTTTAGTATCCATAATTCATCTGGCCGGCCATTGTAACCCTAGTACGTATGTATGCACATATAATGTGTTGTAATCGATTGGTAATAATAATAAAAGTTAAGATCTATCTTCACAAATCAGTGCCGTATCAGTTCGGTATCATTGCCAATCAGCATCGATCAGTGATACCAATGCATACACATCCGTAGCATGTCGTCCAGTACTTTCAGTAAAATGAAGTTCATGGAAACCAAGAAGACTTATTTTTTTTACTAATGTTTAATTGGCCATTATTGCCAAATTATATAATTCTGGATAGTTCCGTACCAACTCGACTAATTTTCCCCCATATCAAACAAAACTTGAAATAGAATACCGTCAGCTCGTCAGTGAAATACACAAACAAATCTTTGCCGAGTTAACTACACTCTAAAAAATTTTTGTTTAAATTTAAGCATATTAAAAAATGTAACCAGTCTCCTCTCTTAACGTATGCAAATTTGCACAACCTGTTAATCAATTTAAATACTGCTTTTTACCTTTTACTTACCATATGTGTGGCGTAGAACAAATTTGAAATTTGTTTGTTGAATTCTATACACTTAAGGCCAAATTCACAGTGCGTAGTTAACTCAGAATCGGCAGTTAACTACAGATTTTCTGTACAGCACTGCGAATTTGGCCTTTAGGGCCGTTGATTTAACTATTTTAAAGTGTAGTTAAATCATTGGTTAAACTAAACTACAAAAATTTCACAATCATTTACATTTACACATGAAATGTTTAAAATTTGCTCAAAAAGTTTTTTGCTTAAAGTAACGCATATTAAGGGAGCTTACCAGTTTCCTGTACTAATATGTGCAAATTTAGACACGGTGTTAATAGAATTAAACACTGCCTCTTTACTTTTGCATACCAAATTTGTCGCGTAGAGCAAAATTACACATAAAATGTACTTAATTCTTCCTCTTAGTAGGGAATGTATTTTTGCGTTAAAAACGTTTGCAATTTTAAACATTTCATGTGAATATTTTAAACATCTCGTGTTCAAAAATCCAGTTTTGAACATCTTATGCGTATACTTACACAAATTTTGTTTGAAAATAAACACTTTTCAGTAGCAGTTTTACATGCAGTTTTTAGAGTATATAAAAAAATTTCGGAACGAACACTGAAGCAGCACTGACAGTAAAAAACGGCACATGGCCGGACGGTCTGAGCAACTCTATTTGGGACTGGGGCAACGATATTATATTTTTCACTGACACTGATAGGTGTGGCACTGATATGTGTCGATAGACTTTTATTGTAAAAATCACCTATATAATTGATTTGAGGTCGATAAATAAATGCAGATCTAATTCCGATGCAGGCATCGTTCCTATTCGCGCCGCCGCTACTATTCTCCGATTAGGGGTAGTGTTCGTCCCAAGAAGATTGTATTCTTTCAATCGTGTGTTCGTCCGATACCACCATGTACTCGATGCCTGTACTCATTAAAAGTATCGAAAAGAATACTCGATGCTACTCAAAGTATCGCTAGGGAATACTCGGTTCTACTTGTACTGGAAAGTATTTACTCAGCCGAGAAATTTTAGTTCAACGAGCGTTTACAATATAGCAACATAGAGTGGAAAGGTGCCTTTTTATATCCAACTATTTTGAAATGGGGCTTCTTGAAAGTACTGAAACAGGAGTTATTAAGTAATAAGAAAGCTAATCGCTTACTTGTGTTTGATTCTTCTGTTTCAAAATGAATTCTAGACGATGCTGACGAAAATCGCACGCTGGCTCCACATCCTGCGCTAATTACGACTTTTGTTTTCCATTTTGAAGCGTTATTTTAGTTCTAAGCCTAGCAAGATAAAGTGGTTAATCATTTTTTATTTATTTTTTTTAAACTACAACCCAGACCTATTTTCAGTTGATTTTCCCAAATTTAGCAAACAAGTATATACTAGCACTTTGTACTCGATACTTGGTAGAGGTACTCAAGTATATACTTCTAAGTACTGGTATCGGAACATCACTAATTAGAGGCCATTGAGCTTGCGGCTCTCGTTTGTCTTGACAAATTTCTTTTAGCTTTAGGCATTTTTAAACACTTCGCACTATTCTGTTATTGTAAAAATTTTATTTTATATTTAGTAACGAAATTCCACTTTGTATAAGCCAAAAAACTCAGCCTTTAACGCAATTGCTAATTTATCAACTACGCGAATACAATGTGCCGAATTCTCATGAAGCCCAACAAATAGGTATACATATGTACATCATTGATTTGCTGTTGTTTGTGCATGCCACTACAGCGTTGGAAAAATGGAGTTCGGCTAGACAGAGGCAGGACTCCCATAAAAACAGGGCTAAAGTACTTTACCATATCAATTCTAATTTGAACATAGTTATGCACATATGATTGCATGTATTCAAGTCTAACGCAATTGTTTGAATGTTTATTTGTTGAAGTGCCATTCGTGGACCGCTAACCCTCTCTTCGTCGATTTGACAGCATCCACCCAATCGCTGACGTCATAAAATACTTTTGTTGATATTCACTGTTGCAAAATTGATGCTTTTCGTACCAAATTTAGTGGGTATTCAAAACTCAAAAAATTTTGAGTTTGGTGCTTGGTGCGTTTGTTTTTTGTTTGAAGACACTAAATGGCACAGTTACAATCATAAGCGACATCAAAATATATGGCAGCATGTTCAATCATGGCAGAAGAAATCGACCGTCGTGCGAGAAACATGGATTTTTATTAATTTGAATCGGCATCCTTACAATAAAATTATGTACGCATATAAAGTCCATAAAATACTTCGTGTAAAAATTTGGTGCTTTTTCAAATTCAAAACTTGGCAATACTGCCTTTTGTTCGATGCTTCCTCTTTTTCTTGTCGAGTTCATCTTGCTGTTGTTGTTGTAGCGGCTACAACAACCCCGCCCAGATAGGCTAATATCTCAGTCGTTGTCGTCAAGTTCCACTAACGGCAGCCCCAAGAAGGGTGCAGCCTCTATGGGGTTGGTCCATAGGGACGACGCCGTTAGGGTTGTGGGGTTTTCCGGGCATACGAAGAGATGTTTCGAGTCGTGAGGGGTCTCTCCGCATGCCGGACATTCGTTCGGCACATCCGCATTTAACCTACTCAGGTAGGAGTTTAGCCTGCTGCAGTAGCCAGAGCGAAGTTGGGATATTGTTGGCCTGGTCTCCCGAGGCAGATGGAGCTCCGTCGTGTCAATGTCCGGTGTTTGTGTGCCTAGAACGGCATTCACAGGTCTTGAGTCTACATAACTCGAGACTGCGTCCCTGTGAATGCCGTTCAGGGCCTGTCTGTGACCTGACGGGTCCAGAGGCTATTTAATGAACCTCTGGACTTCGTCCGTCATTCATATAGAAGCCTCCTGACGTGCCTCGGCGAGAGCTCCCCTGCAAGCAGCTGTCTATTTGGGTGGCCACATCTGTCGCTCCTAGCAAGAAACTGCTTGCGGAGCATCGTGTTGTGCTCCCTAATTGGGAGCATTTTCGCCTCGTCGTGGAGGTGGTGTTCTGATGACATCAGGAGGTATCCAGTCGCTGTCCTGAGTGCTGTATCTTGTACCGTCTGTAGCTTCGTCCACTGCGTCCTACTAGTCCCCGGCGACCACACTGGTNATCAGGAGGCATCCGGTCGCTGTAATGAGTGCGATGTTTTGTGCTGTCTGTAGCTTAATCCACTGCGTCCTACTAGGCCCCGGCGACCACACTGGTGCTGCGTAGTTTAAAACCGGCCGGCCTATTGCCTTGTATGTTTCCAGCAACGTTTCTTTGTCTTTGCCCCAAGTACTGCCGGCTAGCGACTTGAGGACTTTGTTGAGGCTCTGTACTTTATTGACAAAAGCAGTTGCGTGCGCAGAGAAGGAGAGCAGGCTGTCGAATGTTACTCCGAGAATTTTAGGATTATTCACCGTCGGAATTGGAGTGTCATCGACGTGAATTCCTAGCGGTAGCCTGACCTCCTTCGTCCGGGTTGTGAAAAAGATCGCAGAGGATTTCGTAGGGGAGAGGGCTAGACACTTTGCAGTGAAGAAGCGAGAAAGTTCAGAGAGATATCCGTTTACTTTCGAACACA
>NW_016166105.1:0-664 GCF_001687245.7 Rhagoletis zephyria | reverse complement strand
CTAAGCCTCCACCATTATCCAGCTCGCGATCTCGACGGTGCACGTTGTACCCGGCACAATTCAACAGTGTTGAATTGCTGTGCAACTTCGTCTCTTGGACCGCAGCTATCAATATGCCATGCCTTCCCATGAAGACGGTTATCTCCTCGATCTTGCTCTGAAGCCCGTTACAGTAAAATTGAAGGAGCTTCATGTGGTTCGGGAGACGTGTGGTGATGCGTGGTGTGAGGGATGTGTGTGGTCGTGCCGCAGTTGGCTGTGTGCGCTGCTGAGGCGGTTGCCGCTCTGTGGTGGTGGCGGGAGGCGCAGTTGAGGTATGCGACCGAGCAGCGCAGCACGGGCACTCGAAGTTCCTCGTCCAATCTCGCGTGGTGCGCAGACCTGAGCATGTCCTAAAGNTCCTCGTCCAATCTCGCGTGGTGCGCAGACCTGAGCATGTCCTAAAGTGGCACCAGCCAAGGCAGGTGTTGCACTTGACTGATGTCACATTACGGAATATCCTGGTCTGACATACCGTGCAGATTGTAGGAGGAACCAGGAGTTGTTGGCGGCGGCGTGTGGGTGGTGGTGCGGTTGTGTGTGTTCTGTGGTCTATATCCGTTGTGGTGTGGTCTATTTTGTTATGTTGTTGTGCTGTGGTGTTTGTGTGGGACTGCTCAGGTGG
>NW_016166104.1:7443-25293 GCF_001687245.7 Rhagoletis zephyria | reverse complement strand
CTTTATGAGCGAAGAGTTAAATTCATGAAAATCATAAAAAAAATTTGAAGGTCAATGATGAATAAATTTTGAAAAGGGCTAAAAAAAGAGCTAGGGGTAATTTCAAATTTTTGTGGCCAAAAAAAGAATTTGGTAGCCAAATTTAGCCACCAAAGGGCTAAAACGGCAACACTGGTGCATAAGCGTGTTACACAGTCATTTTCTTATGGGAGGAAATTTGAAATGCTACAGTATAAAAACTGAAACACAAAAAAAAAAGAAAAGATTTTGTTTGTGAATGATTGCTTCGTAATTGCGTGTGATTTATGACAAAGGATGCAAGGAAAGTTTGACATTTTTATGGCACTTTCAGTGGAATGTTGAAGAAAAAGTCTTTTAAGATATTTTTTAGAGCAAACAAATAGAAAGTAAAATTGTGTAAATGTAAATAACTTTGCGAAATGCGCTAAGCCTTTTTATTAAATTAAAAGTGATCAATATGTGAGGCATGCATATACAAAATATTTTATTTTTTTTTAATTTATACTGACAGAGTCTCCGAATAATTTTAAATCTCAGAATTCAGTTCAAAAACGCCCTATCTCAAATGAAAATTTATTGAAAATTTGCTAAGATATGGCGTTTTTGAACCAAATTCTGAAATAGGGCGCTATTGAAAAGTTTTTCGCGATAGGGCGTTTTTGAATTGGCTGCCGAGATAGGTCGATCTTCCACTCAGCAGTCGATAGTAACTAACACTCGCATTCATAACAAAATAAGGAATGCTTCTTAAAACGAAAATTTGTTTAAAAATCTCACTTCATAAAGCTCTTCAAATCTATTTTATTTTTTATGAATGAGAACTTAAGAATTTAGGGAGAGAGTAACAACACCAAAATACTTTTAAGGCGCAGTGAATCATGGCGGGTATTTGCTAGTCACAAATAAAAGCTTGCCTAAAAAAATTTTGTTAATTAGGTACATGTTTCGCAATTCAATCCCTTTCGCTCAATTAACCATAGGCTCGAAATTACTATTAACAGACTATTGCACTTAATTGCTTACATATATTTGGTACATGATGTAAAACCCATACGCATGAGCACTTCTTAAATATGCATACACACTTGCCTGCAGCATACATACATATGTATATCCTCGTTTGAAGTACAAAATCGCGTATCAACAAAATGCAAAACCGCGTATATGAGGTAGCATAAATTATTTTCTAGAGAGTAAAATACTCATATATCAAAATGGTTCTCTTTTTTTTTTTTATAAAGCAATCGCATTTTTGGCTAGTATATTTCAGGACGAATTGATGTGAGTTACGCAATTTTGCAGAACGACGATACGCGGTTTTGTATTTTAATGGACGATATCAAAATTACAGTACATGTTTCGATGCCAAGGCAACTTTTGGCGAATTGAAATTGAAATTCCAGCCAAAATGCATATACGCTATCTGTTGAAGCTGGCATTGTAATAGCCATGTATCTACATACTTGTACATATATATCTACATGCTAAATATCCCCCTCAGCACTTAATGACAGTGCTGTAGTACAAGTGCGAAACTTTTCCTGCTGCTGCTACTGCTGCGACATAGACACCTACATACATACATTTGTATGGGCGTAGGTTTTTGTAGCATACAATATTAGAGGAATGTAATGTACTACGCCTGGGCGCCCACTTTCTTGTTATTATACTGTGCTGCAACGCATACATATACATATGCATAGCTTATTGCTGTTGTTTTGTTGGTTTGCCCCGGTCAAACACAGACCGTTTGACTGTTGCGGTAATGCAATAAACGCGAAGTACTCAGCCGAAATATCATGGCAGCGGATTATACGGCTAAAGTGATTGTGTCCTTGTTGGGCAAATGCATTTGTTGTAAAGTGTTGTTGGCTCTAGACTAAGCAGCAGCAACGGTAGTTTATTGCATGTTAGCAGTTGTAAATAAAAGGAAATCAGATTTCCAAATATAGTCATACATTAGTAGATGTTTACATACATATGTACATGTGTTCATTTGTACGAGTATGCATTTACTCACTGGGAAAATAGGTAAGCACCTTATGAGGTAATCCATGTTTTCATTCAGCTTATATGTAGTACCAGAGTTGGCATCATGACCATTGCCACCTAGTAAATTGAGTAAAACTCGCCAGGGAAGCGGGTAAGGACTGCCGTCAAGCGTAAGTTGCTGGTTAGGCATTATTACGTCGTCCTATTTCCTATTAGGTAGGTACATACATACATACATATCTGTGTAGTATGTGCACTTGATTATGTAGTGCAAGGGATCTACCACCAAATTTGCATACAGATTGCTCGATGTGCAGGTAGTATAAGCTTAGTATTTCCTACCATTTTAATTATGCTGCATGCTGGGCTGATGGTCTTATGCATACACTCTTACATCTTCTCGGAAATATCACTTTTGTTGCTGAAACAGTGCCTTTCAGAACAGTATCAGTACTGTTCGCGTTGCAATAAGCGCGCTCTGGGTTGAAAGTCAATAAAGAGTTGCTGAGAGAACGACGCAAATCCGCTTTTGACGTGCTTTATTAAAGACTGTGCTTTTACTAAGTTAACATAATGGCTTTAAATTTAAATCTACTTATTTTTTCGCACCCAAGCGCACTTGTGCGTAAAACATATATTGATGCAATTTTGGTTCTTTGTTGCGATTGATACAAGGTAGTTCTTATTGAAAATGGACAAAATCGTACACGAACCACGCCCACCTCGTTGTCAGTAAGAAAAAGCTGCCATTTGTTGAAATCAGTTGTTCTAACAGAAATCTTAGATTAGAAGACTGGGCCTTACATATCGAGCGCCATTTTTTTTTCGAAATTTTTGTTTTGATGTAGTAATGCTGCTCGAGCATCTAGATGCATTTCTGCGACAAAAAAAAATTTGAAAAAATTTTTTCTTACGTGTTTTTGTCGGTTAAGGCTCGATATGCAGGCTTTACAAGTAAGTTTAAAAATGTTTTGATCGATTGCGAACCTTAATTGTGCAAAATTGGGACAATGTATTTTGTGGATGGACTCTGCGCCAATAAAACTGCTCGTCTTTGTAGGCTAGGTTAGGTTAGGAAGGCGCGTACTTGTCCTCCTAACGCCCTCTATATTATAACAAACTTGTCTCTTATATACCTTCATACAATGTACACCGCATCAGTGCCTGCCGTTCACAATGAGTCTGAAGAACCGACTATTATAGAAGGTTCTACTTGCAGAGTAGTGCGCTAACCCGTTAACCGGTAAAACAAAAAATGTCTTTTAAAGATATATTTATTGGTAACGCTTTGTTGTACTGAATTTGAGCTGCGTGGGTCATTGTCGCTCTACGAGATACTGCACTTCAATTAAAAATTTCTCGTTTATTCATTTTATGCTGCTTAGCAAACTAATTGGCGATTTACCACTAACCACCAACAGATTCATTTCATATGCTGCAGCACATACATATGTTATCTAATTTTCCATTGCAGCTTCATACATACATACGTACTAATAGTAAATGCAGCATTTATTTATATCCTGATTAGAAAGATGGGGGAAAAAGAAGTAGTAAAAAGTCATAAAACAAAAAATGAATCGTAAAAAAGGGATGCATGTCATTGAAAAACTATGTGCAAGAAAAACTTGAAACAGTGAAGTGTGGTACTTAGTAACTATGTATCGCTTTCACTTCCTGCTCCAGATCCAACTAATTACCGCAATATTGAAAACATTTCCTGTCCAGCCGCAACGTTTCCGTTTCCCTTTTCAATTCAATTGCTGCCTCGAAACCAAGAAATGGCAAATCGAGATAAAAGTTAATTGTCCTTTGTGGTTGCTTGCTTTAATTTGCTTTTCCTATGGCTAATTTAGCACTTAGATTAATTAATTCAATGCGGGTGCACAGAGAAAAATATGACCTAAGAAAACATTGTTCCCAGATGAAGGGGTTACGAGAGAAGAATAAAAAAGGAGTTTCCGTTAGTTTCCTTATTATTTGCCTTTAGAAACCTTCGTCGATTTTGCTAATAGAAATATCTCTTTGCCTATCTATTTATCTGTCGATCTTGGATAGGGACAGAGCAAGTGTTCGACGAATTTGACTTCCTCTTTGTCTCGGCAGCTTCGTCAGAAGTTGTTTGTTGCAAACCTAATTCCTCCTGCATGTATTCGAATAAGGAAGGGAACCAGTGATGATTCCAACAACCATCCTGAGCTGTGATTATCAAGGAGATTAGGGGCGCTGAATCTAATATTGTCGAGTCTGAGGTGTACTACCCCTTTTTTGGTACCCGCTTCGTGGAGCAGCTTCATTGTTCGACTAAATGATGACTTCTTTTAGACTAAAATTAACCCTTTTCTTCTTTGTAATTGATCTTGGAAGACATCTGTGGGGTGTCGTGTAGTCTGAAGACTTAAACTTCGTTGGACAGATGTCTAGTATTTTCGAGTGGCTCTCTATTTTATACAGAGCATTTTGTCTGACCGCTTGGCACAAGTTGTAGGATGACGGAAAGATCCACAGGAAAGAGATTAAGCACAATGCCGAGGGCCTAGGTTGCGATGGAGAGTAACACTCCCGCTATGAGCATACAATTTACTATTTGTATTAGTCCGAGATTTTCCCTAATGGTAGATTGCTTTAAGGCCTCCCACCAGAAAGATACGCTATAGAATATAATAGGACGAACTACCGCCGTATTCCTCCAGTGTACTATGCGGTATAAGGCCCCAGTTTTTATTTAATGGATATCCCGTATTACGTTTCCAGACCCAGGTATGTAACTTCGTGCGCCAGTGTGAGTGTAGGAAGTTGAAATTGGGGAACTTTTTTTTTATGGGTGAAGAGAACCAGGACTACCTTGGCAGTATTGGTATTTAGTCCAATCTCATCATGGAACATTTTTCAAAACTTTGCTTGAAACTTGAAATTGCACTGCAGTTAAGGCAAGCTTTTCAACATAGCCAATGATTTGACAGCCCATGCCTCGTAAGCTCATTACCAGATTTTTTATTGTTAAGTTTCATAGGAGAGAGGAGAGAACTTGAGGCGCTCTTCTGTTAAAGTATCTACTGGCAGGCACACTCCGCGCATGCAGTCCTAGTAATGGAAAGAAGACCGATAAATTCTACTATGGGTATTGAAAGACCATTGCTAGTGAATGGAAATCTTCAAAAGCCTCTCTATATCAAGAAAAACGGCTAAGGCTATTGCCTAAGGGGCAAGGGCTTTTTCTATAGTGGTGAAAATTTAATGAAATCCTTCATTTTTGGTTGTGTAGAATAGTGCGTAGAAAGAGTAATGAACAAGTCATGTCTCCATATTTTTTATTTATTTATTTGATTATTCGAACAAGTGTGCGTGGGACTGCAACGTCTCGCTGGTCTTATCTTTTGATGTTTTGAAGCAACAAGTAAGCAGCATGGTTAGTTGATGAAGACCTACAAAAACCCATTTTGCATAATTTTACTGTGAAACGAACGCTGAGTAGGCTTTGTAAACCAGTGGTAGAATCTAACTTTCCCGTTTCTGCTGGCACTCTTTTTGTAAACCTTCTTCTACCTACATACATACATACATACGTACATTCATATATTTATATTCGCTGTAAATAACTTTACCATGCTTTATTTGTTGATGCTTGTTAGTGTTGTCGGTCACACGCACTTTCGACCTTAAACGCCGCTGGCTATTGCGATTTTATGCTAAATAATATTCCTTGATTTTCAATGCCTGCCGATGCCTTTTGTAAATTGCTGCCGCGAGCGCGTAAAAGTTTTGCACTCTTGGAAAACGGGAAATAAGGCTGATTATGCACCCTGTAAATAACAGAAAAAGTTGCAAAAGTGTAGAATCGAAAGATCTGAAATATGTAAATTTGTTATATTCACATATTCTTAAACAATTTCAACTGAACTTTGGGTTTTCTGTGCAAATTTATACGCTTTTCCCTTACATAGTGTTTTTATAAATATATTTTATAACCAGCGAATATTTACGTAAAACTAGCAGACGCTTAGACTTGAGCGCTAAGCACTCGTACATAGTTGTGTACATACACACACCGGCGGTCAAAACTGGTTGAATGGTGTTTTGCTTTTAATATTTACATTGTTTTCCAATAAAAAATTTTCTGTAATTTTTTGATACATACAATATTCAAGAAATTTTCATCAAAATCTAGAGCTTTTTAATCAGAGCTTTTATAAAATTTTTGGGTATGCAGTTACAAGGCTTATGTAAAACAATGACTAAAAAATCCCATTGTGGGAGTTTTGAAACTTTTTTCCATATGAACATGAATTTTTTGTGGCAGAAAATGCGCTTTATCGTTGGCGAAAAAAAATCAACACCAGTTTTTATAAATTGCTTTTGTATATAAAAAAAAGATTTAGGCTTGGAAAACATTATAAATATTAAAAACAAAGTACGATTCCTCTAGTTTTGATTACCAGTTTATATCTGTTACCGCATAATTTTTGACCGATTTCTATAATTTTTTTTTGAACGAGTTAGTGTGGGACCACCTCGGAGGTACCACCTGGTCCCATACTAACTTGGTTTAGATCCCGTCATTGGATCTGAAGAAATTAACGTTAATTTGAAATTTTTATATGAGAATTGAAGTCGGTTTTATTTTTTGCTTAAAAATTACTTGTTTGTTTAAAAATTACTTTTTACATTATGTTGTATCAAACGATTGGATGCTCGTAGATGGCGTATGAGTAACATTTTTTCTGCTCACATCTCATGTTTGGCGTAAAAGAATATAAAATTACGTTTACAACCCATTATTTTTTCTTTTCGATGGGGCATTTTTTAGAATTCGATTAGAATTTTTTTCCAGGGCTATTCGACTTTTTTGGTGCGAATATGCCAGATTGTCTAGACTATCTAGAAAAATTATGGCATTTAATTAAAATCCAATTCATCCTGGTGATAAGTTTAGAAAAATGTGCTTAGAAACTACAAAAATTTAAATATAAATTAATGAAAAGCTTAAGGATTGGAGAATGTAAATTAATATCTTCCAATTTTGTTGTACCAATCGCTCGTCAAACACTCCCTTGCACAAAATAATAAACCCACACTTCGCTCATTGCATAAGAAAACAATAAAATATGCAGGAAGTAACTGAGTTGTTTACTCATGATAAATATTTCATAATGAATTCAACTAAAACTTTTTTACCTATTCTTAGAACCTTGCTTTCCTATTTTATGGGTTTTTCCTCTTTTCTACGAACTTTTTTCTGCGTCGTATTTGCTGTTATTGATTGATGGCCACTGTCTTTTTTAATAGCATAAACAATTTTTCATAAATTTACAAAAAAAATTTAAATTTTTTTTATGCAATGTACAATTTTTCCACCAGAAGGTCCTTTGGCTTACCGCTATTTGCAAACACATTAACATATGACTGCTGGCATATTAAATTAGTGGCCACCAAAGGGCGTAGCAAATAGAAAAAGAAAATGTAAAAAAGATTGCTCGAACTAATGTAAATAAAAGATGCATATAAAATAGGGTTCATTTATTTGAATTCAATCAAATGCTGTGTCCCCCTTTTTTTTTATTAGAAAGTCAAGTCCTTTTTTTTCTGCAAACAAACAAGGCGAAGGTCAATATAGGCAATCGAATGACAGCGCCATGTTTTTTTTTTACCAGCGTTGTTTGTGTATTATACGAGTATTTTTTTTTTGTTTCTCAAATTGGATTATAGCAAAAGTTTTTGTTTTGATTGATTCGTCTAACGGTTAGTGGGCAACATTTAGTTTGCTATTGGCAGTGATTTAAGTGAATTAGTCTGCAATAAATTTTCAATTGAGCGAACAAAAAAGTTAGACCTAAGAGGTCAGTACATAACAAAAAATCTGTGGGAAAATAAAATTATATATTTTATAAAGGCAATGTGTGTATGTATATGTACAGATTCGCATGCATACATATGTACATACATGCGTATGTATCTAGTTTTTATGTGAACCGCAAATGATAAGTATTTACATTAGACTGTACCACCTTACAAGAAAAAAAAGTTCACCATACACCCCTGAGACTAAAGGACTTTTGCAAGGCAATTTAGCTTCTTTTAAATTCGACATTTATAGTAGGATCGTAAAGTATGATATGGCGACATTTTTGTCTGGAGGAGGCAATGTTTTTGCATTCCAACTATCGTTGACCTTAAATACTCCTTTCCAGCACTTACCCTCTAGACCATCACAATTTCTACAACTGGCATTAAAAGAATGCAACATTGAATTAAAAAGTAAATTAAAAAAATAAATAAATTCTAAAATAGTTCTACTGGCAAAATTGAAATACTCACTTAGCGAAATTCTAACGATTTTTGGCGGCCCTTAGGTTGAGCAAAAAAAAAATGTATCCTAGATACAAGATCAACCTTTAAGATTCGACTGTAAGTCCCAAGGATATGGCGAAAATTGCCTTGCAGAAATACTTAAAGCTGAAGGATGTGCGGCGACCTTTTTTTTTGCTACGGTCTAATGCACATGTGTGGTATTCCACTCTGTTAACGCGCCACGTAGCGAGTTTCCCTCATTTCTCATTTTACCTGTCCTACATAAATAGGCAGCAAGGTTTCCTACACTCGCTGCTAAATCAGTGACTTAAATAAATTATCATTGCTTTTATAATAATGCCTGCCGGGGGTAAAGCACTCAGCATCATCGCATTGCCTACATAAATAGTAGCGCTCGCTCTAAAGAGGATTCAAAGCACTGCAGGCCTTCACTTGCGCGAGCTCATCCGGCTACGCCTGCTCAGCCCACACCAGCCACCAGCACTCACCGCATAGGGATGCATTTGCACATTTTAAACTAAGTAACTTTTTTGCTTTTATATATATATTTTATAGTATATTCCTTTCCTCTTCTGTTACATTACGAGTACACAAATACACAGCGCAGCCGCTTATTGTTTGTTATTATTAGCCTTTTTCTTTGCTTTTGTACTCAATTGTATATTCCTGTTGCGCTTCTTATATTTTTTTTTTTCTCACGTACCTATTTGCTTAGCATTTCTTCACTTTGACGCCGCAGCGTAGTAGCAAATTCAATTCTACGAAAGATTTTATTACATTTTGTATTTTATGAATAAGGAATTTTTTTTTCGCCCCGCTTCTTTGTACAAAAATTTTCAGCTTGGCTTCTGTTTACTCGCGGCATCCATAAAATTGCCGTCTTTATGGTATTTTGTCTTTATTTCTGGCTCTTAGTTATTTTCTTGTCTGTTTAGGCAAATTTTTTTCATGCCAATGGCATTCTTTTGTATTAAATTATGTTGAGCTTATTATTAATTTGGTTTCAATTTGAATATGCAATGAATTTGAAATAGGCAATTCAAATTTTTTTTTACTTTTTTTTGTCTGTATAGCGCGAAAATGGCTGTAAGGATGAGTAAATATTGGCTATAAGTGTTGAATAAATACTTTGTTTTACAAATTTGCTTGGTACTGTTTTCATCAAAAATTCATTTAAAGTATGTAATTTTAAGAAGAAAATATCGCGGCCTACATATGTACCTGCATAGCTTATCTATATTATGTTTTACTTTCAGAATAAGTGGCGCCTTTGTAATAAAGTGGGTTGTCTGTGATGACCATTTGCGACCTTTTTATATTAAAGCGTATTTTGGTTTTCGTACGAATCGAAAATCATGAAATTTTCCTATCATTTTCTATACAAAAATTTCAAATTTTCGATTCTTACGAAATCGAGAATATGCCGCATTAACTGTGGCCCATAATAAAAAAAGATATTGAAGAAACGACAATTAGATTTGTTTGATTTCCTTCCAAAAATTCTCTTGCCTTTTATTCTTGCTGTGCCCTAGTAACGCTTTCCACACTGCTGTAGCGAAGTTGTGACTTTTTTCTCTCTGACTCATTCATGATCTTTATAATTTTTGTTTTTTTTTAATATTCATAATGTTTTTCGAGTTAAATTTTTTGTTATTTTTCTATAAGAACATTGTCCAAGCTTGCGCTTCATCAGACTAAGTTGGCATACCCAAAAAATTTTTAAAGATTCAAATAAAAAAGTTGAAATTTTGATGAAAACTTGTGTAATTTTCCTAAAATTTTTTATAAAGTTTCAAACTGTGCTTTATATAGTTTTGGTTAAAGCTTGGAGTTTTTTTTTATAGAAAAAAACCTTAAAACATTTAGCTCCAAAAATATTACGATTATTAAAAAAAACCCTTCTTGCTCGTATTGCTCGTGCTCACCTTGCTTGCCTTGACTCGCTAGTCTTGCTCGTCTCACTCGTGATCACTCTTCGGGAGCTTATATTCCCCGTGGTATCAGAATTAAGTCTCTGGTCGGACCTCAAAGCCGAAACTTCTGCCAGTTGAGCCTCCACTCCACTCGAGGACTGGCAACTTTTGACTAGGGACCGCGGGGTTTCATAACCGTAATTCCACAAAGTGGAATCCCCTTGAGGGATCAGTATATCTGCAGTAAGAGGTATTACCAATGCGCCGATGCATCTCTGCAGAACTTGCTGCGATGAAAATGAGGAATAATCAATTGACCACTGTATGCGCCGATGTCCGAGAATTTCATCGAAGCGGCTCAAACAGCTGGCACCACGTTTCAGCACCAGTCAGCAGAGATAACGGAGTTTTAACTCATGGACCACCTCAATGACATGTGGGATAGCAACGGGTACAGAAACCTATTGCCTTGATTATCTTTTCATTTCTCTTTATAAAAGCAACTGTGGTCAGGTGAATGTGCCTCATCCTCGCACTCCCATTGGACAATTTTCAATACACGCCCACCAACCGTAACCTAACCTACATAGTTATAACAACTTCGAATGATTTCGAATCTAGCAACGCTTACGTTTAAGCTTAATTTGGATTAAACAGGAATAAAACTAAAAGTCAGTAAAAAAAAATCATGCAAATATTTTCTAAAAATACCAACTCCCGCACCGAGAATAAATACATGCTAAATTTTGCAAGCAGGAATTTTTAAGAACACAAACAAAATTTGATATAAAATTTTAATTATCTTGTACGCTGTACAAATATTTATTATTGGTATTTACAGTGACTCACAAAATTATATTGCACTAATTTTTTTTACGATGTTTAAAATGTATTTCATCGTAAAATTTTTCATATTTTTTTTTTATAAAAATATAGCTCATTTTACAACAAAATCCAGTTTAATCAACATTTCAAACTTTAGAGAAAATTAAGAAAAATTCGCCAAATTTTCATCAAAATTTTGAACTTTTAGTACAGTAAAGTGCAAATATGAAGTTGCTTTTTTATAACACAGGTTTACCAAAAAAAAAGTTTCTGCATATTGAGTCAAGCCTCTATATCCCCATGATATTCGACGCCCTGAATGCGAATCCGAGGTCTGTTAGCCTCCTGACGTGCTGCCAGGTTCGAAAGCATTTGAAGGTCAAGTAGGGAACAATTCATTGAATAAACCTAAAAATTCGATACAATTCTTCTGAATTTTAGCTTGGCATGCCCTCTAGATGACCTTGAGGAATCAAGGGAACTCCATATTCGTATTCAACGACAACAAAAACAACACATTTTTTTATATTTTATTCAAAACATTTTTTGTCCTATTTTACATTATGGAGGTTAACGGACCTCAGATTCGGCTTCAGCGAGTCTAAAACCCCACATATTTTAATTTTCAGGTTTACTCAATGAATCTTTCCCTAATTGACCCTTAAGGGTTTGTAAACCTGTGCAATTTTTTCTTTACTAACGGTGCTGAGCATTTCTTGCATTCAAAAAAAAAAAAATCGGAATTAGGGAAGAAAATGCTCAACACCATCAGAAAAAAAAAAATACTAAAATTCAATGGATTTTTTTTAAACTTAAAACTTGCCCTTTTTTATATATGTTTGTCTTCTCGAATTTAAAAAGAAATTGTGATGAACATTTTGCTGATTTTTTTTAAATTTTTCCCAAAGTTAGAAATTTTGTTTGACATGGGGTTTTGTATGTAGTAGAATATGTTATTTTTTTACAAAAAATTAACGAAAACAAATTTTCCATGAAAAGCGTTTTGAATATCGTTAAAAAAAATCAGTGCAAAATACTTCCGCGGGTAACTGTATGTATGCATGTATTGTAAATCCTTAAAATAATGACTAAGGTAACGCCACAACCGCCAAAATGTGCTCAAAATTTCCAAGTAAAAGTGAAAGCATACACCTTTAAATAAATATCTATGCGCGCTTGAGGGTGAGCGTTTTTATTACATTATAAAAATATGTGTGCATACATACTAAATACATGCGAGTATTATATATAGCGTCTACACCTACATACATATGTATATGTACGTGTATGTACGGATGTGTACGGAAACATGAACACTGCAGCAGCCCTCTACTATGGCTGCTTCCTCTCTGCAGCTATGCCAACATAAATGATGATGTTACACTGAGCTTTGCGAATATTAATTTAAATTTGCAAAGCTGCTGCGCTTATTCATCATGCAGGTTAGTATGTAGTACTTTACTTTCTCTGATTTTATGGAAAAAGTCGGATCGAAAAGTGTTTTGGTGAGCTTTATATTTCAAAGCAGAATTCAAACTACAAAAAAAATTCGTTCATCTGCTTTGTTTGTTCGTATGTAGGTATGTATAAGTAGTTAAGTAAATAATTTTCCGTATCGATATGCTGTGTGTACATACGTACATATGTGTGTATGTATGTATGTAAATATAAAACCCCTAAAGCAAAATGAATAAAATAAATGTTGAATGCATGCTGTTTGACAAAATAAAATCGAATATTTTTCAGGAATTTGTTGAAATTTTGTTTACCAGTCTGATGCTATATTCCAATTGCCACGACGCGGAGCATCTATTCGCACTAAATATTCAACAAAAATTTATTGAATTTCCAACCAATCGCCTTCGGCCAAAAACACCCATTCCAGTGCCTGAGTTTACTAAAAGACCGAGTCAGTGGTGGCATAGACCGCGTCAGGTGGAATAGTACCCGTGGGTATCACTTGCCCGAAATTTGTACATGCATATGTATATGTATCCGTGCTCTTCATATCACCTTTCGAATATTGTGAAATGTTTTCAATTTGTTATTGCCGCTGATATGCCCACGGTGTGTTGTTAAAGTTGTTAATGCATAACGCATATATGTATGTATCTACATATGGGGATGTTCATAAATTAAAATATAAAGTAAGCAGCCGTGTTTGTGGTGAACATTCGTGTTGAAATGTATTTTGAACATGTTTTCGAATTCGCTGCTGCAAAAAATATAAATTTTTACGTAAATTTATTTATGTTAGGATGATCAAATAATTTGAAGTTCAAGGTGACACTTTTTTTATGCCGAAGTTGTGTGCTTTAAATAAGTAGGTTATCTTTATTATATTGAAGTACTAGATCACCATCAACTGGTTGAGTGAGTGCATGAAATTTCTCCATCACACTCATCCAAAAACATAGAAGATTTTCACATTTTTCTTTTTTTTTTTAAGCCTCTTCAAAATATTTTCAAACTAAAACTTCATTAAACCCCATTCGCCCGATACCCATCTTGGGAGACATATTTCCATTACCTAATTCCTTTGATTCGAGTTCGATTTGACTTTTCAAACAGATGGCATCCTTCCTACATGTAGTTTAGAAATAAAGCCTTTTCAAATCCATTGAAATTGATGCCGCAATAATTCATTTAACTAACTAAAAAAATTGAATTTGAATTTTTAAATAGATGGCAACCCTCTTCAAACAACACGGAAATATTCTTAATGTTTAAACAAAGCATTTCTCAGTTTTCTTCCTTCTTACTCCCATATTTTAACATTTCGCATCATTTGTTCATAATTTAATTAAATTCGACTTTTCAATCAGGTGGCAACCCTTTTTAAGATATTTTCAAACTACAACCCTTTTAAGCTCCTTCCCTTTGACACCCATATTGTAATAATTATTTCAAGTTAAATAATTTGATTTTAACTCTTCAAAAAGATGGCAACACTCTTCAAAATATTTTCAAACTACAACTTTCTAAGTGTCTTTCATCAGATTGTAACACCTTTTTCATTTATTTAACATCGTTCATATTCCCATATTTTAACATTTCATATAATTTGTTTATAATTAAATTAAATTCGACTTTTCAACCAGGTGACAACCCTCTTTAAAATATTTTCAAAGTACAACCTTTTTAAGCCCCTTTCCTTTGACACCCATATTGTGATATTTAATTGTAGTTAAAAAATAATTTTATTTAAATTTTTTTACAAAGATGGCAACCCCTTCAAAATATTTTCAAACTACAACTTTTGATTTTTTTTTAATTTTTTCATAAAAAAAAAAAACAATATATAAAAAAGTTGGAATTATTAATTCATTTCTCGGAAACTGTCACGGCTTGTTGAAAAGTGATGTACAGTTGTCCACAAAATAATAGGAGTGCGATATTTTGACCAGTTTTGGCTATTTGTCTTTTGTTTATTTAATGTTTATTATTTTTTTATAAAAGCCTAGCTGGCTATACAACAAACACCATATAAATTCAGATTTTAAACTTTGTATAAAAATTATAAAAATTTTGCAATTTTTCACCCAAATTTCAAACTTTTTAATCAGAATCTTTAGAAAAAATTCTGGTATGCAGTTTTGTAGCACATTCAATTCTAGTCTGAAGAATCGCAAGTTTCAAGCGGCTAAAAAATTCCGTTGATTGGCTGGCAGTGTCCTCCATATAAAAGAAAATTGTCGACATACTTTGTATGGAAAAAACGTGAAACACCTTTAACCAAAAAAATTCAAATAGCCAAAACTGGTCAAAATATCGCACTCCTATTATTTTGTGGACAACTGTACATACCATTTATTTTGTAAGGTTTCATCTGATTGATTTCATATTAAAATTGTTAAATTGGTTCGTAAGATAAAGGATAAGTGGAACCACTTTTTTTGAAAGCCGAATTACGTTAAAATGCAAATATCTCAAAAACATATCCATAGAAAAAAATCACTTGATTTTCGGAATCGCCGAGCAATTCTACGTAGGAATTTAATGGGGGCATCCGGTAAACAAAAAAAAAAATTTATTCTACTAACTTTGAAAACCAGTTGCCATGTTGGAGAGTATAGCAGTTCTCATGGAAAAGTGTCCGGAACCTGAATAGACCTGAACACTCACAGACGCATGTACTCATTCAAAGCGAATTTGGGTTATTTTAAATCAATGTATGGGACATGGATGCATCTACGGCATTTAGTAAATATGTTAACTCAGGTTTTTTTTTCTGTAAGTTGCGGAAGGAAAGAGGGTGTCCAATTCAATAATACAAAGATTTTTTTTTTAACCCTATCACAATTAGCTAGTGTCGGAGCGAGTTTTAAAATATAATGCAGCTATGTTTCATATCATTGGACATTATTTTTTATAAGTGATATATGTACATACATACCAGACATCTACAACGGGTGCATAATTATCGTGTATATCCGAGCATCTAACAAAAACCGTTTTGCATCAATCTTTAAACGATTGTTCGTTAGCGATTCAGCTTAAGACGAAATAATTGGTCACAACACTCGATTGTGTTTTATAAATGTTTGATTGGGTTCGGGTGCTTTCTAGCTCAATATATTCCAGTGCTTGAGCTTCAACTCGAAACAACAACAACAAAATTTGCCTGTTTGGCTTATAGTTAATATACACACACAACACTCACCGCGAAACTACTTATACAAAATAGATTTTGAAAATTTTTGTCTACTTCGCTTCTCATTTTTTACTTTGAGTATGCACAAGCACAAAGCAACAACAATTTCGTATGCTTTGTTGGTACATATTGACGACAGTTATCTTCAGCGTAAATCTGGTTCTTGGAAATTTTTGGTTTAGCTGCGGGTGGCCGAGTTTGGTGTTCGCTTGTGCTCAATTTTTAGCGAAGGTGATCAAAAAGGCGCGATCATACTCAAATCAGCTCTCTGGTACATACGTAGGACATATACAAAACGCGCCACGTGCTATAGAAAAAGCTGTTAAAAACGCATTCGTGGCTTTAAAAAACTGCTATGGACATGCTGACGTATATATGTGTGCTGATAGCAGCCGAAAAAAAAGTTTAAATCTACCGTAATAGCCTGGAAAATATATGTAACTGGCATAAACGCGATACTAACTATAAAAAAAAAATTGTCGGAAGCAAAAGATTCATATTATTTTAGCACATTATTTACCTAGCGCCAACAAATATGTATGCATTAGCTATCAGCGTAAGTGCCTATATGTAGGCCACAAATTATACCTTCATGATTTTTTGCTTGTTTCACTCGGTCTCGAATAAATGGCATATCCACATACAAATTTGTGTATTAACCCTGCAAAAAATGGGGCTAATCCGGGATGACTCCGGGAGCAATCGCAAAAGAGCATGCGACTAATACCACTTTTGATCTATTTATATGGAATGAATTGTTCGCTTTTGTTCGAGCATGTCCTATGAAGAGACTAATTGTTCACATTTATACCCGAAAAAATAAAAATAAAAATTTTCGCCAGCTGAGATTCGAACCGGGGTGCTCAGTTCTGTTAGGCGAATACTCTCTCTGTGTGCCAACGACGCACATGAAATTTCATTGACTAAGAGCGTACATATCATTAAATCGTTAATAGTACCCGTTAGAGATGAGTCGAGACTAATTGACCTCCATTAGTACCCGTATGAGACTAGTTGGGACTAATTAATGCCCAATTGTACCCGATTGAGAGTAATCTCGGATTACTCTCTTTAGCGATTAGTCGCACAATTTTTTGCAGGGAATGTATATACATATACATGTGCACAAACACCAGCAAGCTGAAACTGGCATACTTTGTTTCATTTGCCTTTCCTTTTTTTTGCAGCAGTTAAGTGAAATGCCTTTGTGCATATTAAATATATAAATAGTAGGCCTTTATCACTTGGCATTTAAATAACTCGACACACTAAAATTGTGGCTGCTGTTGCTGTTGTTCGCTCTTATTTATGTGGCCATTTATTGTACCTTTTTCATAAATGTGTGTTTTAGCGCCGACAAAGGAAAAGGTATGCGCTTAGTCAAAAGGTAAGCAAATCTTATTTTATAAAAGTGTGTACGTTAAAAATATGTAATCAGCTTTGCATATTTGATGGCCTACTTAGTATTTTACGGATTTAGTAAAAAGATTTCTTGCTAAAATTTATGTGCTATTAACTGAAACTTAGCGGTGCGTACTAAGTACTTATTTATGAAGATTTGACGCCCACATACATATATATACAGTGGTGGAAAAATAAAAAGGGATACGACATTTTAACAAATCGTTCATATTTTTTTAATTGTTTATATAATATTTATTATTATTTTTTTTTTATAACAGTATAGCTCGTTATCTAAGAAAACCCATATAAATTCATATTTAAAAAATTGTGCAATAATTCTAAAAGTTCTGAAAATTTGCATTTAAATTTTCAACTTTTTAAACAGATTTTTTAGAATTTTTTGAGCATGCAGTTGCATAGCCCATTAAATTTTTGTGAAAAAGTGTAAGTAATTTTTGGCATTTTTTTTAATGGAAAAAGTGCGTAATACATTCAAAATAAAAATTATAAAAAATCTAGGCAGTTTTTAGGGACTTCAAACTTACACTTTATTTTACTAAAATTCAATGGGCAATAAAACTGCATACTCAAAAAAAAAAAAAATCACGGACGGACAGACAGTCACCGCTTAATCGATTTCTCTTTTCATTCTGATCATTTATGTATACATTTGTCTATATCTATCTCGATTCGTTTTGGCTGTTACAAACAACCGTTATGTGAACAAAGTTA
>NW_016166104.1:0-3401 GCF_001687245.7 Rhagoletis zephyria | reverse complement strand
TAGTTTTGTTGTTGCCATTCTTTGGACTAAAAATTTGGATTTTGCGTTCATTAACTTTTTCCTGTTATTCTCTTTTAGTGAGTGCATTTTGCTTACGCTCTGACATTTTGACACTTTTCAGATTTTAGTCAAAAAAGATAAGGAATGAACGTATTATTTCTAAAAGCGCAATTTTTTATTTTAAGCGGGGGAATAGCAGAGGTTACATTGCCGTCTTAAGAGCGTGTCAGACCGGGCGATGCAGTATATTTCAAAAGACTGTCAGATTGAGAAATTTCAGAAAGCAGTTGCATGAGCAGTGGCACCTTGCATGTATGTATGTAAAGTGTCTTTCGCTCCTTGACTGTTTACACGGCGAATGAATTTCTAGCAATATTTCTCAATACTAAAATGCAACCGTGAGCCGCTAAAATAAACAAATTTATAAAAACAAGATAACGAAAAATAAATGGATTTAGAAAAACATATGAAATGGGTCGATACTATCGATAGTATCGATAGTCACCCTTAAGACTATCGTAAAACATCGATGGACTTGACTATCGATAGTTTGACAGCTCTAGCGTGTACATATGAATTCCTCTATTGTTAAGCGGAAATTAAAGTAAATTCTTTTTGCATGTGTCACAGTGCATAGCAAATGTGGAGTAAAAAGTGTGTATGCAAATAAAAATGAAAAGAAGGAAACAACAGATGAAACATGTGGGCCAGCGGAAGGAAAAAAATGGAATGCACACATTCATTTTTAAAACATATAAAAACGGAGAAAAGTGAGAGAATATTTACGTACATAAATCACTTACATTTGCATGAACTGCTTTCGCTGCATAAATTCACATGCATGCGCGTGTTAGTGCGAGAGCGTTCAATTGTGGCTGCACATGGTAATTTTCTGTGGCAAAAACTAAGAGGACTAATTCGAACCTTGTGAATTCACGCCACATCGTAATACTAGTACAGATAAAGTCGCTGCTTCAAATCTCTGTCTTATAAAACCAATAGTCAAGGCGTTCGACAAGGCGTATGAGTAACCTGTTTGACATCTAGCACACCATCTTCAAAAGAGTCACAACTCAAAATAATACGTCTTGAGGCTTGGGTGCTTTTCCACAATAAGTTTTTCTTTAAAAACGGCCTCAAGCTCAATACAAATTTTTGAATATAACCGATTTATCTTTATTTTATTTTGGTTGTTTGTGATTCCGACAGCCTAGTAATATGATATATTGTGTGTCATGGCTTGTCAAATTTGGTTAAGAGACAAGTGGTGACGGAATTTCATTCCATAATATTGCTTAACTTTGTATTTGAATTTTTACATTAAAACGAAAAACGTGTTGAGATATTAAACATAATACATATATTGGAATGCATTTGCCGCTTTTCTGAAAAGTTACAATAACTTCAATACTAACATATTTTTAAACCGAATAATGAACAAGTTATTAAAAAAAAACAAGTATGATTTTTTCGAGTGACAATGAAAAAAGTAATAATTTCGGCACTTTTTCGCCTAAATGAACTGTTTAAGGCTAAAATTGTTCAAATATTTGATTTATTTTTTATTGTACTTATTTCTGGAACTCCCTTGATTCAAATGCTTTGGTGCTACTTTTCTGGTGAGAGAAGGAAGTGACAATAAAAAAAAAACAACTCGTGAGATTTGCTCATATGTGCATAAATTATTACACTGCGGCACAGATAATTATGGCCTAAACTAAACTTGCCTGAAATGGGTCCATCGAAACAAGTTAGTCAAATTCTAGGACAATTTTTCTTGATCTGATCCATTATTTATACAGTTGTTTTAACTTTAAAATTTTTTTTTTTCAGTGATCGTCAGTAGAACTACTTAAGCCTCTGGCTGCCATTTCGAATAAATGTTTTCGAATAAGCATCGAAAAGACCCATTATAGCCGGAATTAAAAGATTTAAATGTTCAATAAATATACCCACGTTAACCTTTGGGGATACAATACCACTAGGATTTGCCTCTCTTTGCCTCCCAGTCCTGATCTGAGCAACATCTACCCAGATGGAAAGTTGTCTATATATCACTGTAATCTGACATACGGAGTATGTCTACCAACATAAATAAACCGAAACTTGCATTTGGCTGTCATTAAAGACAGATATATACTTCCAAATATATAATTTTTGAGGAGTTTACACGGTTTAGTACTTCTTTCAAATTAAGTAGCGGAATGAAGATAACGACAAAACTTTTCGCAGGATTACATGTAAAAATGTTTCCTTCATTTGGCAATTTTTTTTTACTTAAATTTCCCTGCGCATAATTGTTTATGGGGATTACAGTTACTCTATGTTACATGCTACATTCTTGTAGTTGCGCTAGTGTTACAATTACTTTGCTAGCAGCCATATTTTGCAACATCCTATTCAGACACCAGGGAGAAGTCCTCTCCGCTACTAACGTCAGTTGCCTATGGCGATCGCAAGCGGCCATTAAGCATTTATTGCTGGTATGTATGTGTGTGTCGCATAACTGGCTCGCTTGACTGGATGCCAGCATTGCGAGTGGAAACAACGACGTTAAGTGTTTATGAATATGCCATTGTTTAAATTGAAATTGAAAGCGTAATGGAGAGCTTATGTGGTTATGGGTGGTGTGGTTGCTGCAGGGAAGGAAAGTGGCGAATAAAGAAATCGTAGTGCATACTTGATTTTCGCATTGCGGCGCAAAAGTGAGCGCCTACATATAACCATTTTGCACTCAATACCGTCACTCAATTATACTCATAAACAATTGTCGTTGAAAGCAGCTGCCAAGCAGTTGCAATTGTAATTGCTATCCATATTGAATGTGGCAATTGTTCCGTTCTGCCAGTTATCAGCTTTTGTACAATAAATAACATAAATAGCCAGTTTTCTATTGAATTTTGAATTTCTATGAATTGTGGATGTTGAGTGAGCAATAAATATGAACAGCAATAAGAAGAAAGCAAATGCGTGGCATACCTACATATGTATGTATGTAAATGCATGTTGGAAGAATCAGAGCATTCTTACATTGCATATATGCACATATTACCTTTCATATACATGAATAGGGCTATAAATTTTCGCAAATATTTATGAGTCACATAAAGCTTTTAATACTTAAATACTTTCTCATTAAATTAATCTGGTTTATTAAACTTTATTGTTTAAATAGTTGAACTGCGAGAAAATTAATGCGAGCTAAAGTGATTTAAATTTCAAATTATGTATGCAAAATTGTTTACCATTAGCGTCACAGTCCAATAAATTGATCATAAATAATTTTTTTTTTTTCAAAAATGTTAGGTCGTACACCATACTTTTGAAGAGAGTGATAAATATTTGCCATACATATAGGATTTGTCTTCTATTAAATTTGTCACCCTCAAAGCTTTTGCGAA
>NW_016166103.1:9402-25295 GCF_001687245.7 Rhagoletis zephyria | reverse complement strand
TCTTAATCTTGAGAAAAAGTTGGCTTCAGATGACAACCTAAGAAAACAAGATGTGCAGTTTATGAGAGACTATTTAGAAATGGGCCACATGAAAAAAGCAAGAGGAAATAATTGCGGAAAATACTATTTGCCACATCAAGCCGTAATNGAGAGACTATTTAGAAATGGGCCACATGAAAAAAGCAAGAGGAAATAATTGCGGAAAATACTATTTGCCACATCAAGCCGTAATTCGAGAAGGCAGTCTCACAACTAAACTACGAGTAGTTTTCGATGCATCTGCAAAAACTACAAATGGAAGTAGTTTAAATGACATCCTTTTAATAGGCCCGAGACTTCAAAAAGATATATTTGACATAATTTTCAAATGGAGACTTTGGCATTATGTGTTAACAGGTGATATTGAAAAGATGTATCGACAAATTAAAGTAGCAGAAAGTGATCAAGATTATCAACGTATATTGTGGAGAGAAGCGAAAGAAGGGCCGATAGGAGAATACAAACTGCAAACAGTTACGTATGGAACAGCATCCGCTCCTTTTCTTGCAACGAGAACTTTACAAGAAATTGCCAAATCCTGCGAGCCTTACAATTATTTGCTTTCAAACATCATTAAAAACGACTTCTACATGGACGATTTAATGACAGGAGCAGATTCAATAAATGAATGTAAGGTCATTCAGTTCGAAATTTCGAAACAACTACAAAAATATGGATTTCACTTAAGAAAGTGGATGTCTAATAACAGTGAGATTATAGCAACAATTCCAACAAATAGCGAAAATGAGGTAATAAAAATAGCAGAAGACGAAACAGTTAAGACATTGGGTATACAATGGGACCCGGCCAAAGACATGTTTGGATTTAATATGAATCTTTCAACGGAAAAGCTAGTAACAAAAAGGCAAGCTTTATCTGATTTGGCGAGAATTTTCGATCCGATTGGGTGGCTTTCACCAATGACTGTTTTAGCAAAGCTGTTTATACAAAAACTTTGGTTGATGAAACTCAACTGGGATGAGTTACTCGACGAAAATTTGGCAAAAGAATGGCAGGAGTTTATGCAGCACGTACCAGCGATAAAAAGAATAAAAATTCCCAGATGGTTTGAAACAAAAAACGACTTTAAAATGGAACTACATGGATTCGCAGATGCGTCAGAAAAAGCGTACGCGGCAGTTGTATATGCTAAAGTTGGATCAGTTATAACGATAATTGCTGGTAAAACCAAAGTGAACCCGATTAAAAATAAGAAGACATTGCCAAAACTGGAGCTATGCGCGGCTCACCTACTTTCTAAATTGCTGCAAAGGATAAAGACAGTTATCAATAGAGAAGTTAAAATATTTGCTTGGAGCGACTCATCTATAACGTTAGCATGGATAAAGAATTCCCAAAGTAAAGATAAGTTCATTAAAACGAGAGTAGAAGAAATCAAATTATATGCTTCCACTGCAATATAGCAACACGTTGGAACAAAGGACAATCCAGCTGATGTAGCATACAGAGGGGTATTTGCGAACAAACTAGTGGAGCACGAGCTATGGTGGAGAGGTCCCAAATGGTTACAAGGAGAAGAACATCAATGGCCAACACAGAATAGCGTTAAAATCGATGCAGTGTATGTCACAACATCAAAAGAATCACATTTCTTAGATGAGGTAATATTAAAATATTCTAGTTTAACTAAATTAATAAGGGTTGCAGCTTATATATTGCGATTTATAAAAAGAATACGAGGACAAAAATATCCTGCGTACTTAGTAAAATCAGACCTAAAAGAAGCTGAACAGAGAATAATAAGATATCAGCAAAGATTACAATTTAGAGAGGAAATACAGAGCTTAGAAATCAAAAAAGAAATTAGCAGTACAAGTAAAATTGCAAGCTTAGATCCAATTTTAGATAACAATGGAATCCTTCGCGTAGGAGGTAGGTTAGGGAATGCAAAGCTTCAGTTCGATCAGAAGCACCCAATAATATTAAATAAATCACATTTGTCAAAATTGATTATTGAACATGTTCATAAAACAACCTTACATGGAGGAAATAAGTTAATGGAAGCAACGATTAGAAGGAATTATTGGATAATTGGATTAAAGAACTCCATAAAAAAAAAATTTTCGAGCTTGTAGTCGCTGCATACGTTACCGAAAGGAAGCAGCTAAACAAATAATGGGAAATCTTCCAGAATTTCGAGTGTCGTTGTCAATTCCATTCTCACACGTTGGTGTAGACTATGCAGGTCCAATACATATGAAATGTTCCAAAGGAAGAGAAATAAAAACATTTAAAGGATACATAGCTGTATTTGTATGTATGGCAACAAAGGCTATTCATTTAGAGGCAGTAAGTGATTTAACAACTGAAGCGTTTCTAGCTGCTTTAAAAAGATTTTTTGCTAGAAGGGGTAAGAGTCAGCATATATACTCAGACAATGGAACAAATTTTGTCGGAGCTTGTAGAAAGTTAGACTTAGATTTCAAAAAGGCAATCAAGAAAAACTCAACAGTAGCTCCCATATTAGAAGCAGACAAAATTCAATGGCATTTTGGGCCGCCGGCAGCTCCTCACTTCGGAGGAATTTGGGAGGCTGGAGTCAAATCAGTGAAATATCATTTAAAAAGAGTGATAGGCGAAAGTAAATTGACATTTGAAGAGATGATTACTTTGCTATCACAGATTGAAGCAGTGCTAAATTCACGACCCTTATGTGCGATCGATAGTGAAAGCGATATAGATGTTTTAACACCTGGGCATTTTTTAATAGGATGCCCATTAATAGACTGTCCTGAAGCAATTGATGACACAACAAGGGGTTCGTTAGATAGGTGGAAACTAATACAAAAAATGAAAAGAGACTTTTGGAAACGGTGGGAAAGCGAATATGTCACAATGTTGCAACAACGAATGAAATGGAAAACCAAACAGGACAATCTAGCAGTAGGTCAAATAGTAATTATTAAAAATGAAGAAAGTCATCCAGCAAAGTGGCCATTAGGCAAAGTTATAAAAACCCATCCTGGAAGCGATGGAAAAACCAGAGTTGTAACTCTGAAATTGCAAAATGGGATACTTAAACGGCCCGTTCACAAACTGTGCCCACTAGAGACAACAAACAGCAGCAAAACGGAAGAGCCAAATCAAGCTGCAAGCCTGTTGACATCAAGAATAGCAAAAAATTCAGCGGGCCCAGGAGGGCAGAAAAGAACGAAGACATTGATGATGTGGTTCTTTACGTTGCTCATGCTAGCAATGCAAGTTAAGGCATTATACATAAATGATACGGCTAAAACAGGAGCTTCAGTGGCTGAGCTAAGAAATAATACCGCAATATATTTGGATCCGATCGGCAAAATAGACATAATAAATTCAAAATGGGATTTAATCGTTTATTACGAGTTAGGTTCCTATTACGATCGGATGGATGGAGTAAAAGAATTTATTAACAGACTTGAACATCAATGCAAAATATTGACATATTATGAAGAGGCCTGTGTAATGATTACCGCAACTTTAAAGCATAAATATAATAGCCTTAAGTCAAATAACGAACTGTTCATGAAGCAAGAAAATAGAAAAAGACGAGCACCATTCGAATTTGTTGGCTCAATTTACCATATATTATTTGGAATTATGGATGCTGACGACCGAGAGAATATGGAATCAAATATTAAAAATATTTTTGAAAACCAAAAGAATATCGCAAAGTTGTTTAAGAGACAGACATCAATAGTTGATTCTACAATAAATATATTAAAAAAGACAACCAATGAAGTTAACAAAAATTTTCAAAAAATGAATGAACAGCTAAATAAATTTTATCATGAACTAGTTAAAGATCAAAATGCCGAGCGAATGACCTTGATGTTTCAGATATTAACCATTCAAATAGGAATAGTTATGGACGAATGTGAAGATATCCAAACTTCGATAATCAATTTACTAATTGACATAAATCATGGTCGCATAAATCCAAAACTAATAAAACCTTCACAACTTAATAAAGAAATTGCACTTATCAGAAACAAGCTGCCACACAAATTAGTACTACCTGGAAAACAGTTCGGTAATGAATTAAAAGAAATCTATAAGTCGATGACTGCTAAAGGGTTAATTGTCGATTCACGACTAGTCATAAACATAGAAATTCCCTTAATATCATATGAACCGTCAGATGCATACAAATTAAATCCACTGCCAATAAAATACAAAGGGAACATGATTATCCCTGATATAAAAGCAGAATATTTAGTATACAAGTTTGATTTAAATCAATATGTATTGATAAACCAAGTCGATCTAGATAAGTGTTTAACAAACTTGGAAGATCATTATCAATGTCCAGGGAACTGGGCTTGAAAGTCAGCTACGGACAATTCATGCGAAGTAGCAGCATTGAAACAGTTGGAGAATGAAGTATGTGGATTCGAGCCCGCTACAAATGAAAATGTTTGGATTAAATTATCTTCTCAAATTGGTTAGCTTTACAAGCAAATCAACAATACATCTAGAATGTGATAACAACCAACAAATGCGAATGGAAATCCCTAATCAAGGCATTATCACAATAAGAGAAGGATGTACAGCTCGACATGAAGGAGTAACTTTAACAGCATCTCATCACGTACAATCCGAGATCAATAAAGAATTGCTATCTTCTTCTTGGGTAAAAGACATTGAAGATATTTCAGAACTGCGAATTAATCCTTTTGATTCGACCTTAATAAACAACACCAAAGATATCCTAGCACTCAAACAGCAAATAGAATTTGTCAAAAAAGAAAATATCAAATTGAAGGGTATCAATTTTCATCACGTTAGTGGTCATGCTTCGCTAACTTTAGTTTTCATAATAGGGTTAATCATCGTTATTTTATATATAAGATCAAAATGTAAAAAAAGAACTGTTGTGGCTGTTCCATTTGAACTACCAGTTAGACATAATCATAGTTAAGTAAAATGTCAACAATCACATTTGGCTAATATGTTAAAACAACACATTTTTGGCCCTTGGCAGAATGTTCATAAAAATATGAACATGAAACTCTGCCGCAATAGAGATAGGATTTTAGAAATATAACACATTCATACATACATATGCAAACATACGTAAACCGATGAAATAAACAGGAAAAATATACAGTCCACTAAATGTCAAATGCAATGATAAGCAATAGAATTGTAATGTGACCCTTGCTCATAAAATATGTGAAAATTGCTTATCTGAACAAAATACATAAATTACAGTGTATACAGAAAACATAAAGATAATATAAGTATGAAAGAAACACGCATACACCAATATACCAATGCACACAAACAGCAACTGACAGCCGATCATCAATTGTTTTAATACGTGCGTTAGATGCACTTAAGTCAACAGTGAACCTAAACAAATATAAAAGATCAATACGTTGGTCTTTTATCTCTTACTAGGATTTACTGATTCTGCATAAGACACATAAATTTTAGTGCACTTAAAATGCATTGGTATCGGATGTATACAATGAAGATAAGAATACACATTTATGCATGTACACACACACACACATATACGCCCTGTGGGGAAAATCTCTAGTTCTGAACTGGGGCGCTTCTAGTACATTTAGACCCAGTACTGGTTCGCGATAAATCTCTTTTGTATGCAAGCAACTGGCGAATTTAACATGGCGATGTCCTAGGAAGTGTCAATTGCCCCCCGCTGCATCCCTTTTTCGATAGTTCCGAACTAGTCCTAAATTCTATAGTTCCGAACCAGTTCTAAAATCGACAGACGAAAGAAAAAAGTATCATGATTTTTCAATCTTTTCGGTTCTTCCGTGTGCGATTTTACATTATTTTCAAAGAAACGTTTTTTTAATTTGAAATTAAATTTGTTTGAATGATTGTAAGAAATGTACGTTTACATACCTTGCTGTAGCTGACTTTGCAGAGGTGCTCGCTGTTATTGGTTAGATTCCAGATGGCCCCAAGATGTTAATATGTTAACACAAAGCTTTGTTTTGTATTACCAAACTATGAAATAGCATCTGCGAAGCACAGAATAGAAGCGTATTTGAACGAAAAAGCCGCCGAACACATATCTATGTAAAGTAAACAAGCCCCCCGCTGCATCCCTTATTCGATAGTTCCGAAATAGTTCTAAATTCGACAAATAGGATCTAGTTCTGTCTGCATCCCTTTTTCTATAGTTCCGAACCATTTCTAAATTCGTCACTGTAGATATAGATATCTAGTGAAAAAAACTGAAAAAAATTAGTTTCTTAAAAGTAACACTTTTCGCCGATTTTGGACTGGTGGGGATCTAGTTCCTATCGGACTAGTTCCTTTTTGGCGATAAAGACCTAGTACGGAACTAGAAATTTGATTCACTAGTCCGCGGTTTCCCTGCAGGGCGTAGTTAAGGAATTAGTATTAGAAAATGTATATAAGAAAGAAATATTCAATAAAAAAAATCTGACCTATTAAATACAGCAATCTCACGGTGTACATTACGTATTTTTGTGATCTTCACTATCCCCCACCCGAGGTAAGAAGTGAAGTTGATCAAAAGTTTAATAGTCTTGTACACTAGGTATTGCAAAAAAATCAAAATAAGGCACTAAAAAAAGACCGAAAATACAAAGAACAATCAAAAAATATATTTTGAAGATTTCTGGCAGCATTTTCATACGATTTTCGCGAAGAAAATCCTTGAATGTACTAAATGTGCGCTCGACGCAAGTTGATACAAGAGGAGCCCAATTTAAATATGGAACGTTTGAAATGTTCATATTATCAGGAATAAGGGCGTTTTCTCCGCCCTTGACAATTTTATCCACACCCCTTATTGTCTCAGAGCCTACGTTTGCTGAGAAAACGGCTTTGAATTTTTCCAACACCAATTTGGCAAGAGGTCCCTGCGCTTCTATAAGCCGCATGGGCATGTGTATATTTTGTATTCTTAAAAAAAAATTTTAAATGCTATAATCACTTTTTTAAAGGTATAAAAGGCAAAAAAAGGCAAATATCTTAAAAAAGGCAAAAAAAAGGCAAATATCTTAAAAAAGGCAAGAAAAGGCAACATCAAATGTGTATATATGGAATCAGGGAAAGCTAAATCGTGGACATTCTTAATCGAATATGCTCTATTTCTTTAGCAGAAAAAAGGCAACTTCCATAAAATCCGTTCCCTGGTAATAATAAATAGCAGTTCTCAAATATCAACCATAGTAGAAATCCATTATAATAACGAGCAAATTACCTCCGAAACCAAGACGAGATAACATATTTCAGGTAACAATGGCTCGTTTCTCTACGTTGAGGAAGAAATCGGAACGCCGCGCTCATCGTTATCCGATCGCATGCCGACTCTGCGAGGGTAAGCACCCAATCCGACTATGCCCAGTATATCGGGCGAAGACCCCGGAAGAGCGCTTGCGAGAGGCTCTGTTAGGGCGGTTCTGCGGCAATTGCTTGTCGACTCCGGGACGGATTCCCGAATCCTCCGCCCAGAAATAGAAGAGGGCGAAATAATTGAGCCCGTAGCGGAAGTGAATGTCCCAATATCGACGAGGGGATCGGAAACCCGGACTTTCCGACCCCCGTTAGGACCTAACAGGCGACAGCGTGGATCGTAAGCACGGTCTCTCCGACGACGTCAACGGGCGCGGCAGTGCTGCGGAGCGGAGATTCGGTCTTTCCGCCTGCGGTCCATACGCAAAAGGGCTCCCAAGCAAGGACGACGACGTCAATGGGCACGGCAGCGATGCGGAGCGGAGACTCGGTCTCTCCGGCCGCGGTTCATACGGAAAAGGGCTTCCCGTCAAGAATAATAACGGCAGCGCCGTGGAGTAAAAACTGAGACTTTACGCCCGCGGGACACAAGCAACGCGACTTCAAGACACAATGAGCAAAGGGGTAGACTGGCCTCGCCAGCTACTTGCCGCATTTAGATCCGGTCCTGTAACGCTCGCCGCTCAGACATTGCGACCATGTACGGCGATTTCCCCAACAGCGGTCGTTAAGTTGGAATCGAGAGGACGCCTACATTTAATTCGAGCATCCATCGACGTATGCGCGCCAGCGTCCGTGATATCGGCCGATTTAGTTCGGGAGTTAGGACTGGAGGAGATTGGCCGCGGGAACCACCGAAGCTGCATGATTCGGCTGCGAGGGAAATATGGGCGAACTACGAGGGTATCAGTACACGCAACAGTAGTGGCGAATTATGCGCGGATAAGCCCCACCGCCAGCATCGACCGCTCGATAGCCACGGCCTATACCAACATTCGATTGGCAGATCCTAGTTTTTTTGCCTCAACTCCGATTGGCTTGGTGCTGGGAGCAGATGTTTACCCGGAGATCATTCTGCCGGGCACCCTTCCTAGCGCCTTCGGCCCTCTCGTGGCACAGAATAGCAGCTTCGGATGCCTACTGTCAGGGGTTTGCCGATCCTGAGTAACTGATGTAGAATATACTTACCTTTTTAACACTTCTAAAAAATTCCTCTGCGAGTAGGAACTGCAAACTGCAAGATACATTTCTTGAATTTTGAATAAATATACATCTCTTGAATTTTGAATAAATGTACATCTCTTGCATTTTGAATAAATATTATTACATTTGTGCCCTGAAATGTCAAGCCATGCCATGCTTATTTAATTTCTTATCTCCCACAGCCTGAGAAGTCCGAGATGACCATTAATGGTGGGACCTACGTATCCAGCTCAACGAAAATCAATATTTATGCTACAATTTCTTTCTTTGCTTATATGTAGGAGTGGTGGCTGACTTACTATTGTTGCGTATAGCAAGGGGGCCGGCATGTTTAGGCCTCCATGCTAAATCAAACACTTAAAAGGGTGAATCATCCTAACGTAGAATTGTATAAATGTGCAACGGATGCACACATACATAAAGAGCCTGATTAATGCTAAGCCGTTAGCATGTACGTATATGCGTTTACCGCTTAAATATAAAACTTCGTTAAGTTTCCCCTCCAAACAGTTTGTGGCTTGGGGGTCAAACTTAACTTCGCAAGAATTAGCTCGGTCACTTCTTGCGAGAACTCGAGGATCAAAGGACGTCTGCCAGCCACCTCCCCTGCGTATTTTTAACCAAGGTAATATTGTAAGCCACTAACTCTACATATTTCACCGAATTGAACAATAAAGCAATTGTATTATATTTAATTAATCCGTGGTGTTTTGTTCTGCTCATTTTCGTTCGAACATAAAACCTTTGGTGCAACTGCGGGCTACGTTGCCCCAAGTGTTTGCGTGGTCCTTCGAGCTAATTCTTGCGAAGATAAGTTTGACCTCCAAGCCACAAACTGTTTGGAGGGGAAACTTAACGAAGGTTTATATTTAAGCGGTAAACGCATATACGTACATGCTAACGGCTTAGCATTAATCAGGCTCTTTATGTATGTAGCGTCCGCTGCACATGTATACAATTATACGTTAGGATGAATTACCCTTTTAAGTGTTTGGTTTTGCATGGATGCCTAAACATTGGGAATTTGTACTGTTTTAAACTGGCTACAAACGACGAACATCTGCGGACACATATCGCACACCGTCTTCACAACTCAAAATAATACGTTCGTCAGAAAATGCAAACAACTATTTCGTACCACATGCTAATCATATGGGCAAGGGCGACTTTACCTTAGGTTTTTGTAAAAAATTATATCAAAAATTTGCTCCAGCTTTTGCTGAAAGATAAATAAAAGCTCTGTGTACATTTTTGGCGCATAATTTCAAAAATGACAAATTTTGAGTTGTGACTCTTTTGAAGACGGTGTGCGATATACGCCAACATGCTCGCTGTCGTTTGAAGTAAGATGATAAATTTGTATGATGTATATCGTTGAAAATCTTTTGTATAAAAATTTCTATTTTAATTTGCATTTGAATTAGGATAACAATAGGGATGCTTAGGAACGTATTTTTTGAAGACAAATTTTTTATAAATCTTGAGGTTGTTGATTTATTTTAGAATTAAAAGAGCTAGTTTACATAAAAAAATATATTTAGACTAGAAGTATGTAAACTACTTTTATTACGAATTGAAACGATTTTAATGAATATTCATGGTTACCATTAATAGTAGTATGACAATTAGATCTAAATGCATATTTGACAAGAAAGATAGAATACAAGATTGCGCGGCGATGACATATCTGTACAAAAAGCAAACAAAGTCAAATTGGATGTTGAAAGAAAATTTGAGAACAGCCACTTTTCTTAATAATAAAATTTTCGATATGGAACGTGTTTTATTGTGCTAAATTCATAAAAACAAAGTAGCTTTTAAAAAAAAGTAAGTGCGCCTGGGCCACACTGTAGAAGTGAAACTTACGTTACTTATCTATCTATACATACACACATCTGCTTTCGCTTAAGGTTATATTTTTTCGCTTTTTTTCTATCAATGTAGATCCCTACCTCTACCACTGTTCGTTTTATTCTGTTTTTCCACTATCTTCATTTTTATCTTTATACTCTATCGATAACAAAATCGATTATAACGTCCATCAAAATATCGATAACAAAATCGATGACAAATTCGATAAAAATTTCAGTAGCAACATCGATAATACCATTGGTAGCTAAATCGATAAAAATATCGACAACAAAACCGATAAATATCGATAACAAAATCGATAAATATCGATAACAAAATCGATAAATATCGATAACAAAATCGATGAATATCGATAACAAAATCGGTAAATATCGATAACTAAATCGATAAATACCGATAACAAAACCGATAAAAATATCGATTATTTTATCGATAAGTCTCGAGAATCCCAAAAATCTCTAAAATCCCCAAAATAGTTCCCAGACTGAGTCTCTGTGTCTCTCTCTATATCCTTTCCTCTTTAATTACCTCTATTTTAATCTTTCTTCCCCTATCTTCATCTTTGCTTTTATCGGTATCCTCATCCTCCTCTTTGTCTTTACTTTTATGTTCATAATTTTTTTCAGCTACATATTCCCCTGCACATTTGCCCTTATATATATAGGTAAAGTGTTTAAATTGACATTGGTCTTCATTTTTATACCCGAGCGCACTTGTGCACAAGGGTATATTAATTTTGTTCACATAATGGTTGTTTGTAACGGCCAAAACGAATCGAGATAGATATAGACAAATGTATACATAAATGCTCAGAATGAATAAAGAAGTCGATTAAGCCATGTCTGTGTCCGTCCGTCTGTCCGTCTGTCCGTGTACACGATAACTCGAGCAAAAATTGAGATATCTCAACGAAATTTGGTATGTAGGTTTCCGTTAATCCAAGGTAGGTTGGTATTGAAAATGGGCGAAATCGGACTTTAACCACGCCCACTTCCCATATAACGGTAATTTCCAGAAATACGAAAACTGCGATATTTTAGTAACTACTGAAGATAATTCACTCAAAATTGATATTTACAATAATTTTCAGACGAAAAGTAAGAATTTTATAAATTTTTGGAAAATGGGCGTAGCCACGCCCACTTATGGTAACATGTGTATAACTTGGTAACCGCTGAACCAATTTCTTCCAAACTTGGCACAGTTATTGACCTTCGCATAACATACCAAATGGCCGAAAATTTTTAAAATCGCTCAATAACCACGCCTACTTCCCATATAACGGTAATTTTCAGAAATACGAAAACTGCGATATTTTAGTAACTACTGGAGATTATTCACTCAAAATTGATATTTACAATAAGTTTTAGACGAAAAATAAGAATATTATAAATTTTTGGAAAATGGGCGTAGCCACGCCCACTTATGGTTACATGTGTATATCTTGGTAACCGCTGCACCAATTTCTTCCAAACTTGGCACAGTTGTTGGCCTTCGCATAACATACCAAATGGCCGAAAATTTTTAAAATCGCTCAATAACCACGCCTACTTCCCATATAACGGTAATTTTCAGAAATACGAAAACTGCGATATTTTAGTAACTACTGGAGATTATTCACTCAAAATTGATATTTACAATAAGTTTTAGACGAAAAATAAGAATATTATAAATTTTTGGAAAATGGGCGTAGCCACGCCCACTTATGGTTACATGTGTATATCTTGGTAACCGCTGCACCAATTTCTTCCAAACTTGGCACAGTTGTTGGCCTTGGTACAGCATAAAAAACCGCCGAAACTTTTTAAAATCGGACAATAACCACGCCCACATCCCATATAACGGTAATTTAGAGAAATACAAAATCTGCGATAAATCAGTAAATATTAAAGCTAATTTATTCAAAATTGATGCTTGCAGCAATTCTTTACTAAGAAGTACGTTTATGGTAAAATTTTGGAAAATGGGCGTGGCACCGCCCACTTATGATCACATATATGTATATCGGTAACCGTTATACCAATTTGTACCAAACTCGGTATTTTTATTGTCCTTCCACATAAAAGCAAAACCTTGAAAATTATTGAAATCGGACTAAAATTACGGCCGCTTTTCGTATAACGGTAAATTTCAGAAATGCTTAAAACTGGAATATTTCGAAATTTAAGGACGCTAATTTACTCAAAATTGATATAACCCGTCTTACCATCTAGCGGTAGATATATATCTAGCGGTAGCTTTCGGAAAGGTGCAAAAACATATATTTAATACTTGCGCCGGGTATTTAATGTTCGGCTCCGCCCCAATTTAGACTTTCTTACTTGTTGCCTTTATTTTACGCATCTTTCTTTTTGTCTTTATTTTTACCTTTGCCTTTATCCTTTACTTCATTTATGTACGTAGTCACCTTTACTTTCATTCTTGTATTGGTCTTTTTCTAAGTGTTATTCTTTAACCTTTTATTAGCAAATTTCTGTTAAAGTAATACCATGTGCATACACACAAGAAGCCCTTGTTTCAGCCCCAACCATTTCCGTTGCATCATTTTGTGCATCATTTCCGTTGCATACACACAAGAAGTACTTGTTTCAGCACCAACCATTTCCATTGCACCATTTCCGTTGCATCACCTCCGTTGCATCATTTCCGTTGCATACACACAAGAAGTACTTGTTTCAGCACCAACCATTTCCATTGCACCATTTCCGTTGCATCACCTCCGTTGCATCATTTCCGTTGCACCATTTCCGTGTGCTGAATTTGCCAATTTACTCCCAACCAACCAACCGCCGCTAAAGAAGTTTCACTTCAACAAGGTTTATAAATTGAAAAATGTTTGCAAACGGCAATGTAAAAAGCTTTCCAAAATTTTAATTTTTTATGAATAAGGCGATAAAAATATATGATTTAAAATAACTTTTAACAAAGAAAATACGAAAAAATGTGATTTTTGCGAAAGTAGGTATAAGTGAATTGCAGTGCATTTGAAGTTACTGAGGTTTCGTTTACTTTTAGATCAGAATTGTCAAAATTGAGAAATTCAAAGTAGCGGTACAATAATCATAGAAAAGAAGATTGCGCCCTGAATGTTCTGGTATCTTTTTTGGTTTCGGTTTGCCAGCCAGCTGCTGTAATGATGTGGAAATTTACCGCAATGAAGAAAGATATACATAACAATTAAGTGAAAAAATTTGATTTTTACAAATTAAGTGAGCAGTAGCACTTTCAAGAACGATATTTCAGACAAATCGTTAATAAACAACTATTTTTCCTTCCCGTCTGCTTTGGTTTTGGCAAAAAAGTTGATAAGTTCCTGCCGGCGATCAAGTCATTTCAACCATAAAATAATATTATTTTCAAGAACCGTTCACTAAAATTGTAACTAACTTTTTATTATTTATTAATCGCTTTTTGATATTCAGCAATAGCAGGATGGAAAAAAATTATAAACCAAAATGAGTAATATTTTTATGAATGTAGTTATAAAAGTTCACAGAGGAAACGCCGGAAAACAATGTATTGGCAACTACATAAAATGTATGGTAATTTAGATGTCAACAGAATAAAAGCTTNTTGCCAATTTACTCCCAACCAACCAACCGCCGCTAAAGAAGTTTCACTTCAACAAGGTTTATAAATTGAAAAATGTTTGCAAACGGCAATGTAAAAAGCTTTCCAAAATTTTAATTTTTTATGAATAAGGCGATAAAAATATATGATTTAAAATAACTTTTAACAAAGAAAATACGAAAAAATGTGATTTTTGCGAAAGTAGGTATAAGTGAATTGCAGTGCATTTGAAGTTACTGAGGTTTCGTTTACTTTTAGATCAGAATTGTCAAAATTGAGAAATTCAAAGTAGCGGTACAATAATCATAGAAAAGAAGATTGCGCCCTGAATGTTCTGGTATCTTTTTTGGTTTCGGTTTGCCAGCCAGCTGCTGTAATGATGTGGAAATTTACCGCAATGAAGAAAGATATACATAACAATTAAGTGAAAAAATTTGATTTTTACAAATTAAGTGAGCAGTAGCACTTTCAAGAACGATATTTCAGACAAATCGTTAATAAACAACTATTTTTCCTTCCCGTCTGCTTTGGTTTTGGCAAAAAAGTTGATAAGTTCCTGCCGGCGATCAAGTCATTTCAACCATAAAATAATATTATTTTCAAGAACCGTTCACTAAAATTGTAACTAACTTTTTATTATTTATTAATCGCTTTTTGATATTCAGCAATAGCAGGATGGAAAAAAATTATAAACCAAAATGAGTAATATTTTTATGAATGTAGTTATAAAAGTTCACAGAGGAAACGCCGGAAAACAATGTATTGGCAACTACATAAAATGTATGGCAATTTAGATGTCAACAGAATAAAAGCTTCGATAAAAAAGCATGAGAGAAGTGTGCGAAGGAGGAAATCTTTTCAATTTGAACAAAAAACTGAAACTCAGTCAAATGAGTATTAAGGAAAAGAAAAATTTGAAAATAATAAACAGAAAAAGAGATGGGTGCACAAAAAGTTCAGGTAAATGTTATACCCATGATTCAATAATACAAGGTTATGTAATTTGTGACAGAAAGGTACTAAGAAAGTGCGCAAAGTATGCAATTAGAAGTAAAATGTGTATTACTAATTCTATGCGAATTTGCTATATACCTGGTGTTTTAATGGAAATACTAAACTATACATAAAAATATGCATGTTTGATTTAAGTTATTCGTCATTTCCTGGAACAGATCTAGAATACCAACCGTTCAGCTATGCAAAAACGAAAAATGCTGATCAATAGAACTTTTTATACTCATTACAACCATGCCAAAATTATTTGGGGCAAGTAAAAAATGAAGACGTTCTAGAAGGTTAAAGTTCAGTTTTTAGATTTTTTAAATATTAATATCTTATGAACTATATAACCGATTAAAAAACAAATGATGCCACCATAAATAAAATTAATTTGCTTTCAGCTGATGTACATAAGTTATAGCTTTTTGTATCTTTAAACCAAAACCACTAAAAGACGAACAAATGTTATTTTTTCATGAAATAACCTTTTCTGAAAAGTTGCTTAATTAATGCTAAAGAAATTTATATTATTTAGAAAGTATAAGCTATTACCTTTAATTCGATATTACATATTTTGTCATGATCTACTTTTGGGTTTCAACAACTTAGTGATAATAAACAAGTAAGAAAGTCTAAGTTCGGGCGGAGCCGAACATTAAATACCCGGCGCAAGTATTAAATATATGTTTTCCACCTTTCCGAAAGCTACCGCTACATGATAAGCCGGGTTGTATACATTTTAAGTAAATTAGCGTCCTTAAATTTCGAAATATTGAAGTTTCAAGCATTTCTGAAATTTACCGTTATATGAAAAGCGGCCTCAATTTTAGTCCGATTTCAACAATTTTCAACGGTTTGCTTTTATGTGGCAAGCACAATAACCATACCGAGCTTGGTACAAATTGCTAGAACGGTTAGCGAGATACCTATATGTGATCATAAGTGGGCGGTGCTACGCCCGTTTTCCATAA
>NW_016166103.1:0-3344 GCF_001687245.7 Rhagoletis zephyria | reverse complement strand
GATGGCTCGATCACTCCTAACTCTAACATACGATCAATTTCAGAAAACATTAATTTTTCCACAGCCGGAGACACCGGATAAAATCTCTGTTTGACCGGTGTAGCTTCACCTACATCGATTTTATGTGCAATTAACGACGTATTTCCTAAACCTTGAATATCGAAATTAGGGAAAAGGGCTTTAACCACCTCCAGTTGCTGCATTTGTCTTGGACTTAAGGGGTAATGCTGTTCGCCATCAGTGGTACCTGACAGATCAGCTTTCTCTGATGCCACGACAGCCGAAATTACATTCGGCGCCAGATTGAAAGCTCTCCAGAAATCTAAGCCGAGAATTAAGTTACTGGCGATCGAGGGAATAATAAAAAATTGTATAGGCTTAACTTCGTCTCTATATTCAACATCTACTTCTATCCAGCCTAAAACTTCTTGCGTTTTCCCATCAGCAGTTTTAACTGTTGATTGCGTTTTGACAAATTTTGTCAATTCTGAAAAATTTTCTGTAGCCTGCTTTCCGCCTATACAGCTCACATTTGCCCCTGTATCTAACAAACCTAATTCTGTCCAGCGTAAAAATTTGATTTTGGCATAATAGCACATATCAGCTTTGTTCGTAAAAATTGAAGATACTAATTGTTTTCTTGTTCGACGTAGTGCTTGCCAAAATAACCGCATGCGCCGCGTTGATCGATTTATTTTATGTGGAACAGCCTTATAAGGTGGATGCTCATTAAATATTATATTTTTAATCACTAAATATTCACGCATTCTTTCGTGAAATGGCCGCATCGGATACAAAATTCTATTGTCTTCCTTGCGAGTTTGGTCGTGTTTACAACACTTAAGACTAGAAAATTCATTGTTTGGCTTATCAACTAAAATTTGGATGTTTTTCTGATCAAAATTTAGGGTCCCATTCAAGAATTTTGGAACGGGACCTTTCTCACGTTTTCCGGACGTCTAGTATTACACTTCACACATTTGGGTTTGTAGGTGTTTTTCTCTCCGCACCCATAGCAAAAAATTTTATTGTCTCCCAAACAATCCTGCCAAGTATGCCCTGTTTCGTGACAATTCCAGCATTTGAGGGCTTGGCTGTTTATGGCATCAATACAAAACGAAACTTCCATTGGAGATTCACTGATTTCACGATCAGCCTCTGCGATTTGCACTGTAGCAATATTTCGTCGGGACGGACCTGCATTACCAGGTGGCCGTTGTGCCGGCGCGCGTTTATAGGCTTCTTCTGCTAGCAAATTTTCGCGCATTTGGCATAACTTCCGCAAGTGTGGAATTGTGTGAATCGGTATGTAAAGCAATTCATGCCGAATATCTGGACGTAGATTTCGGGTGAGAATTTCAATCAATTCTTGTTCTGGGATGGGTTCAGATAAGCGATCAGTGATGGTAACGACTGCGTCGTAAAACATTTCGAAGGTTTCATCTGGTCGCTGTTTCCGATTTCGAATCGCTTCGCGGATATCATAGTTAGATTTGTAGTCCTTGTATTGATACCTAATGGCAGCACAAAACTCTGGCCAATTGAAGCCTGGAGCTTGCTTGTGGTAGCGCCAATACCAATCTCTAGCTTTTCCGTAAAGAATGGTATGTAAATTTTTACAGACAACAGAGAAATCGTTATCAAGAGTGGTAAGAGTAAGAGAACGTACTCTATACAAAAATTCTTCGACATTTAACCCTGTGGCAGAGCCATCAAATTTTAGATTCCAGTTATTTATTATTGTCGTAATTTTGTGTGGATTAACATTTGCAAAATTTTGGGGAAGTTGAGCCGCATTGACGGCTTGACGATTTTCCAAAGGAATTTACTGGATTGGATCTGGAATATTAGCAGAAGCCATTACTTCTTCTGCACTGACTACTCCCGCTTGGGAAGGAATCGTGTTAGGCTGTAAGCGTAAATCTGCTAGTAATCTTTGTACACTATTTTCAATCATATCCGATATAATATTATAATCGAGATTATTTCTTGAAGGGCTGCGCCTACGTCGGTTTGCGTTAGAACGACGAGGTATATTGGAAAGTAAATCAACCCTCCCGGCTGCGTTCATACTTTGTCTTCCTTCTGCCTGTCCGTTGAATCCAAGATTTATATTCAAACTGTGTCGTTCATTTAAATTTGTAGGAAACAAAGTTTCCCTATCATCCAGCATAGAGAACGCGCGTGCCCCCCTATCGGGTGTGGGAGTTGCTGCACTAGGCTCTTCGAAACGACCACCGTCCTCCCGAGTATTGTAACGTTTTCGCACAGCCCCGGTACCTTTATTGCGACCTCTGGTAAAGGAGGAACGAGCAATTTCCTCACTTGGATTTTCTTGAGGTCTTATTTCTAAAGTATAGGTCTGTAGCTCATCAGGCACGCAGGACCGTCGACAGACCGGACATTTTTGTTCTTCTGCAAGCCATTGCTCAATACATTGCTTGTGGAATACGTGATTGCATCGGGTTACTACACAGTCTTGCTCGGTAAGCATTTGATGCAAGCAAATAGAGCAGCTGGAACCCGTAGATTCAGCCGTTAAATTTTCATTACTGTGGGTTACCGGTATTATGAAAAAAATAAATGCAAGTATATTTGAAAGGCTTGGAGAGTGCAAATTTTGTTTAATGCCTAATTTGTATTGTTAATTCCCAATAAGATGTAAACTATATTTAATTTGGAAACAAAAATTATAACTTTCCCTACTTTGTAATACGTTTTGTAGGATAGGATAGCGAAACAGAGGTAGTCACGACCGGTTCAAAGAAAAGGATGTTATTACATATCTATACCTCAAAAAGAAAGCGATGTTGTTACTATTTGCTATTTCTATACTGAATATTATCGGACAAAATTGTGCAAACAGCACAATCGTGTAAATTCCAGAAAATACCAGGTAACGTAGCCAATCTACTCTCGAAGAAGAAGTTACAAGACAATTTGTACAAAAAATTGCATGCAACGAAGTTCAAAAAAAAAACTGGAGAGCATACAGGTCGAAGCTACTCGAAAACTTCAAGTAGTCGAAGTCCACATATGATCCAGAATTTATTGAACCTCTACCTGCAAAATCTGGTTATCATTTCAAATATTTAATAAACTACTTTAAAACAAACTGATTAAGAGGCTGAAACCGGAATCTTCTTATCATTCAGCCCCACGTTGGGCGCCAATTTATGTAATATACAAAAAGTACAATCCTTGTTTTCATGGAAAACTTCACAAGAAAACCTCACAAATACCTGAAGAGCCGAGTGGGAGCCTTTGAATGCTAGCTGACGGACGGCTGGGGGGCGGGGTTCTTGACCCTTCAGCTATCAGACTGTTTACACAAATAAGTATTT
>NW_016166102.1:0-25296 GCF_001687245.7 Rhagoletis zephyria | reverse complement strand
GGAGGAGAAGCAAAATTATAAACTACCAAAAAATCGCCAATGCGATCACCGAACAACCAACCAATCGCTTGTGCCACTTATGTAGACCCAACAAAAGAGACGTTCGCGCGATCCTGCCAAGCGGACAGTTCGAACGACCTGATCGCACATTGAACAGCCGCCGGTGGGCGTCGAAAAATGTGCGCAATAAAAATGAAATCACAGGCACAGACAGTGGCAAAAAAATGCAGCCAAACTGACGAAAATTAAGACTGAGGCGTGGAATTAGTTGATAGGGTTCAATGGCGAGCAGTGGTATGCTTCCAAGGAAATTCACACCGCGCGCTGCATTTAAAATAAAATAGTACATATCGTTACCTTAATATACATTTACAAAAAGTCGTAACTAACTAAAAATCGAAAANGAACAACCAACCAATCGCTTGTGCCACTTATGTAGACCCAACAAAGGAGACGTTCTCGCGATCCTGCCAAGCGGACAGTTCGAACGACCTGATCGCACATTGAACAGCCGCCGGTGGGCGTCGAAAAATGTGCGCAATAAAAATGAAATCACAGGCACAGACAGTCGCAAAAAAATGCAGCCAAACTGACGAAAATTAAGGCTGAGGCGTGGAATTAGTTGATAGGGTTCAATGGCGAGCAGTGGTATGCTCCCAAGGAAATTCACACCGCGCGCTGCATTTAAAATAAAATAGTACATATGTATGTATGTATGTCTGTGAATAAGCAGTATTACGGGTTTCCTCAAATTGGGGGAGCACAAATTGGCTGCGGCCGGTGCGCATGCGTGTCGTCGCCCATCGTTCATTGTCTCCTCAGATAGATCGAAAATGCGGCCAGTTGGACGATCAGGAGATAGTTGCAGCAATCGATTCGTTTGCCCTGGTGCTGTTATTTCGCATAGTGCTTTTGTTTTTTTTGGCTGATCTGTTTACTTAAGCTGATTTTATTAAGTGTTTGTGGTTGTTTATCGATGTGCATTAAAGGTTGAAAGTGCGCGTTGTAACGCCTTCTCGTGGTGATATGGTGGTTGTTTGTTTGTAATTTAACTGTAGGGCAGTAGTATGGCTAAAATATAACATTGCAATTTAACTATTCGTATTTTATCACTACTTTATTACTCCCTAACTGTCTACAACTTACTATCACTATTTTGCTTGGAAAATGACATTCGCATCTCTATCCATCCATCTTACATCCCTTACTTCAATATGCCGTCACATCTTCTTGATAGCTTCTCATTAACCTCTTCCCTATCTACAACATCTATTAAGTAGCACATCTTCACCCCATCAAATAAGGGTACTGATCGAATACATAGTTGTCCCATCAAATGACAGTTGTTTGACAATACAATCTCATTGTTCACATGACTCTGTTCCCATATGCGGATATTTCTCTAATAAATTCTTCATTTTTATTGGAATTCTATTAATTCGTTAGCGAGGAAAGTTGAATAAATAGAAAGTAGAAAGTGAAGAACATCTGTGAAATTTACCAAAATAATTTATGCGACATGCTTGATTGCATTGCATCCAACAAAATGACAATTTGTTAACAAGCCAAAGGACAACACTTGCGCAGTGCGATGAACTTTATAACAAAGAAAAAAAGAAAAACAAGCGAACAGTTGTTGAGAAATGTACACGATAATGACGAGAAAGTAAAAAAAATTTAAAATATCTACATTAAAATATGTACATTAAGATGGTCCAAAAAAAGTTTAAAATTATAAGCTCTACGATTTTTCTAAGTAAACAAAAGAATTCCTGTATTTTTTGTTAAACAAAAAAATTATATTTCGAATTGCCGCAAAGCCCATGAAGGAAAAACACTTTTTCGTAGGAATAAAATAGAATTCTTGGAAATCAATATATTTCAGTAACAACATCCAATCGTTTATTTTGACATTTTTTAATACTAACGGTTTTTTAAAGCTCCCCGATTGCTTTTTTGGGGTTTTCGGCGGACCTATAAAAACTAGTTAATACTAAAAATTTGTTAAACAAGCAATTGGGTATTGTTATTGAAGTATCCTAAATATAAACTGAGTTTTCCGATTGAAAAATATTGATATGATATTGCGTTCAATGTTGAACGTAAAGTTGAACAATGCAAACACAACTTAAAAAGTGCATGCAAACCTACTGCTGAAAAGTGTTTATTTTTCATCCGGAATCTGTGTAAATATACGCTTGCGATGTTCAAGATTTGATTTTTGAACATGAGATGCTTAAAATTTACACATAAATATAAACATGAAATGTTTAAACTTGCAAACATTTTGAACATAAAAATACATTTTCTTCTAATAATAAACATCAATGCTCATATTTAATCAATTTTAAACATTTTATGTGTAATTTTATATGTTTAAATTTTATATGTAAAAGTGAACAGACAGAGTTTAGTTTTATTAACACGGTGTGTAAATTTGCACACGTGAGGAGAGAAAACTGGTCACCTCGCTTTATTGGCGTAAATTTAAACCAAAAATTCTAACCGAATGTACATTTATACATTCATCGGTGTCCGCTTATGGGAGATATCACTGTATAGTACATATTTAGAAAAATCCGAGGGGGATAAGAGCTTAACTATATAAACTTTCTATATTTTTGGACCTCCCTAATGTGCATTCATATATGCCGGAGAGCACACGCATAAAACCGTTTTTTTGTTTACTTTCAAGCAACCTTGTAGTTCAATTTCAATAACAGTGATCCTTATGAGCTTTTTTAGCCTGCTTTAGTAAAGAAATTGAGTAAATTAAAACTTTATGGCATTCACATTAAACTTGAAGTCCACTTAATTAAATACACTGATAAGAAAGCAATTCAAACGCTCGTAATTAATCCTAAGTGGAGGCATGCAAGATTTGCAGTGGTGGGAGGCAGATTTTATGCATTTTCTTATCTTCCGTTGGCTTGCAACCATTTTAGCTAAGTTAAATTTATGTGGAAGTAATTTGAAATTTGAAATAGCAATCTACTTATTTGCCATTGTGGATATTCTGGATAATAATCTGACAAATTTTAGTATTTTTTTCCAAATTATTTTACACATTGCGAGCGCAAAATCCTAAGAAAATGATTTACTAATGTATAATTGCTACAGTCGCTACCATCAAGCCCGTCAACTAATTTTAAAATGCACAAAAATGTTAGCCACAAAATGCGCTGCCCGCTCTCTAAAAAAAAAACCCCCTCATTTGTTTATCTTTCTGTTCAACTTAGCAGTATTTTAGGAAACAAATGTTAATGAACAGCAATGAACTTGGAGTAGCAACATGTTGCCAGAGACTTGATACATGTTTGAGTGGTTTTTCTGTTGCGTCAAACCATTTTTAAAGCGAACGTTATCAACAGCAGAAAAGTCGTGGCGCTGTTATTGTAGCGCATTGTTGACGAAGTATAAAAAGCGAATTTGGCTGCTCTGCTACGTTTGCAGTGGAATACAGTGGAGCTGTTAGCAGAGAAATTACGAGTAGGCAAGTGCCTAACGTAAGTTAAGATTAATATAAAATAATTAAAATACAATTAAATTAAAAAGAAAATTAAAAATAAAATAAATTTAAAAAAAACAAGAAATGAAATAAAATAAACAAAAAACTAAAACAAGATAATATAATATATGATAAATAAATGAAGTAAAATTATATGAAAAAATAAAGCAAAATAAAATTAAGAAATTATGTTAGTAAAACAAAACAAATTAATATAATATAAAGTAAAACAAGTAATTTTTAGCAAAAAAAAACCGACTTAAAAAAAAATATATATGTATATATAGTCCATGAATGCAAGAATTATCGAAATCGGTTGACGTGGTACAAAGTTATGCGGTAACATACGTAAAAAAAATGAAAAAATCCGACGAACTGATAACCTCCTCCTTTTTTGGAAGTCGGTTAATAAAATGTAGATCGCATGGAAAATAGCTCGAAGTTGGGGGTTTAAATTTTTTTGGAACATATTAAATGTTACTGAGCAATGTACTAGGTAAGCATGTACATATATATACACACATACATAGTATGTATAAGAGCAATACCATTGCCAGTCTCTTCATTGTAAATGCATTTGTATTTATCTATATAGATCGGTATATGCCTATTCTTATAGGCCGATAATTCAGGAAAATAACAGAAATTAAAAAATTTCAAGGTTCTTCCGACTAGCGAAAACATTGTTTACACTAGCAAATTGAAATATTAGAACAGTTAATTTTCATGTTGTGATATCACAGATATCAAGTCACTGTGGCATATAAACTAAGCGATAAATGATTCATAAAATGAAGCGAAAAACCCTGGAGATAAAAAGTGTTTTATCGTGAGGCTCTGTTTAAAAAATGTAAATGTACACATCAACGCGTGTACATTAGGGCGGAGTAATTCAATTTCGAAAAAAGTTTGTGGCATATTCGAATCTACGTTCGATTCTAAGCAAAAATGGTGAACAAACTACATACCAAAAATTACGTTTGACCTTCTCAATTTTTAAAAGAGAAATCAGTATATAAGATGTAATTTCTTTCTGAACGAAATTAACTTTTCATTTACAAAATTTTGTGTTTGTTCATATTAACAAAACCAATTACAATTGTTTGGAACAATGAAAAATAAATTTCGACCAAAAAAGTTACAATATAGATACTGCTTTTTCTTTCGACAATTGGGAGGATCAAATGTCATTTTTGGTATATAGTTTGTTGGCCATATTTGCTTAAAATTAATCGTAGAATTTGAATTTGCTAAACACTTTCTTCGAAAATTTTTGCTCCAAACCAAATACTCCGCCCTAATGTGCATATATATGCTTGTATCTATACTCGCCATTTTATAAACCATAAATAAATAAAATTTGTTAAATGAACTGATTTTTTCCTCATTCACGCTAATAAAAGCGTATGTAAACAAGAAACCCACTAGAGGGAAGAACTTCAAGTCAATAAGCTCAAAAGTGCGTTATCATTTCACGCGGCCATCGCAAGCAACGATGCAAAGAAATATCGAGGAAGAAGCGAAATTATCAATGTTGCTACTTTTTGTCGTTGCTGGCTACGACCTGGCGTAATTAAAAGTATGTAGATATCTGGTGAAATCATAAAATTCATGGGTTAAAGTACGAATTGGAAAAATGTGACAATAAACAAATATTTGTAAGGTGGCAGTGATGACTAAATCAAATGGAATGCGAAATACGGTTGCTTGTTGGTGTGTGGGACGAAAGCGAGTAAGGTGCTCAAAAGACAGTGATTACTAAATTAAGTAAGAATACTTAATAACCAAGGCGGTGTCTGACTTCATAATTATGTATTATTATTTATGTACGTACATTGAAAATGGTAATACCTTAAGCGTCGTATAATCGACGAAGGACGTATAGGCTTTTGTCAAAGCTTTGCATTTCCGATAAGCGCTCTACGCTGAGCTATAGTCTGCTATGCATGCATTATTTTTCAATGGCAAAAAAAAAACAATCAGCCTTACTGCGAATTCCCTGTGAACAAACATTCCCAAAAATTTTAAAGTGAAACAAAATCAATGTTTAATTTAAATTTGAAATGTTCTTAGGTTACTTAACCAACTGTTCGATCAATATACTTATGTACACAATACTTCTAGAGTAAAATATGAGCCTCATGAGCATCCTCTAAATAGATACCTAGAAACGTAAAGTTTGGTACCTGCACCTCTTTCGGCAAGAGGAAATATTTTGGAAGGTGCCCCAAAGCCTATTTGGGAAAACATTTTTTTGGACCACTCTAATGTTCATATGTATAAGTATGTATGTATATATGTACATTTGGTATTTTGAAACAAGTAACAAAGTAGATAATTACTAACTTGTTTGTTTGTTGCTAACGTGTTGTGGAGTCTAGACATCTCTGCGAGCAACAAAGTTCAAATGGAAGTTCCCCGAAAGTTGTTGGCAAGATTTTTTTTTGCCCCATACTTGGTCTTTTTTATAGATATACTTCTCTTCATCACACTTACTCATTTATGATAACAGTGGTTTTCAAGTTCTTTATTCGTACTATGAATCATTCATTGAGATAAGTAGACAATTTCAATAAATTTTAGAATAAAGTGAAAGTTCGTGATTTTGGTAAAAGGTTTTTTTTGATTAGTGCTATAAATGAGTTAATTTGGGTGTTGAAAAATATTGTCTTGAAGTGGATGAGTCGGCGGTGTAATTTTGGTGTCATTGTGGTGCCTTTGCACGCGTTGTTTTGTGTTAATTCCGCTGAAATTGCCCAAGAGCTCGAATTTTTTCTTTAATCCTTTCCTCAGCGACTTGACCGAATTATAGTGAAATTTTTGTTTTGAACTTATGGGCTCATCAGGATGGACAAAAGCTATGGTTGTAGGTGGCGCCGGACTCGAGCTATATGGGAATTTGGTATTTACATCCCGATATGCTCTCAAATTTGGTAAATGGGTAAATACATTAATATAAACATTTTACAAAATTAAAGAGCGCCGAAAAAAATATTCCTACGAATTGATAATTTCCTCCTTTTTAAAGTCCGTTAATAAAATAGATACGATGGGTAGCGCTGTAGTCGGGATATGAATTTTCTGAAAACACCGACATACATATGTATGTATGTATGTACGTTAGCTACCCAAGGTAGATATTAAAAATAAACGCACTCACAGGATTCTGTGGTCGAATTTTCAAGTTATGAATTAAAACGCATTTTCCACAATTTTTTTTTGGAAAATTTATGAAAATTTAAAGAGTAAATTTCTCCTTTACCAGTGTAATCAACAGGATTTACAAGCAAGTTTGTTGCTTAAATCTTTCACCAGAGACATTTACGCACTGATTCAGTTTCACACAGTTTGAGTGGCAATGTAGTTTAGAAAAGTACTACAGAAAATACCAGACAAAGCTTTGCGAAATTGCTGGAGCTACACATCGTCATCTTATTATATAAAGGTCCCAAACTAATTTTCTTTCGAAATTCCGCTTTGTACAAAAGTCGATAGATTACTTACTACGTACAAAATAAAGACAAAAACGAAAATTTGAAAATTAAAACTGATAGCAATTCCAAAAAGTGTTTACAATTTTGAAATTTTCGTAGATGGCTTTGTGTGTAGAACAAAACTAAGGGGCGCCCCCACCGTGGCGCCTCCCTCTTCAGCTGTTACCACCAGCGGGTCCCGCGTTGAATACTTTCAGATCTGGAGCATCGGTGTCCATTCGAACGCNTAAATTTCTCCTTTACCAGTGTAATCAACAGGATTTACAAGCAAGTTTGTTGCTTAAATCTTTCACCAGAGGCATTTACGCACTGATTCAGTTTCACACAGTTTGAGTGGCAATGTAGTTTAGAAAAGTACTACAGAAAATACCAGACAAAGCTTTGCGAAATTGCTGGAGCTACACATCGTCATCTTATTATATAAAGGTCCCAAACTAATTTTCTTTCGAAATTCCGCTTTGTACAAAAGTCGATAGATTACTTACTACGTACAAAATAAAGACAAAAACGAAAATTTGAAAATTAAAACTGATAGCAATTCCAAAAAGTGTTTACAATTTTGAAATTTTCGTAGATGGCTTTGTGTGTAGAACAAAACTAAGGGGCGCCCCCACCGTGGCGCCTCCCTCTTCAGCTGTTACCACCAACGGGTCCCGCGTTGAATACTTTCAGATCTGGAGCATCGGTGTCCATTCGAACGGCTTGGGAAAGCCAGCGGAGCCGCTGTATTTTGATTCACTGCACTATGTCTATGTCGTTTTAAGGCACATACAGCTCATCGTTCCATCGCCTGCGGTACTCGCCATCGACAATGCGTAAAGGCCCGTAAATCTTCAGCAAAATCGTTCTCTCGAATATTCCGAGAGCCGCCTCGTGAGAAGTTGTCCTTGTCCATGCTTCTGTTAACAGTGACGTGGGTGCGAAGTCGCGAACGCGCTGAATGTTCGTTTAATGGCAAGAAATTCATCTTGTCCTCGTTTAACACCAGACCACTTCGCTTTGCTTCCTTATTCGACTTGGAAAAGGTAGAACAGACAGCAATTGCACCACCTCGCAGCAAATTGTTCCTGAGCGGTTCAGTTCTGCAGGTCTTATTATCTTTTCCAACATCCGATTAAAGAAATCACATGCCAGAGGGTCGCCCACTCTGGAACTCTGTTTGGTAGCACACGGCTCGAAGAGGTCTTTCCCATTTCTGGCGGAGCTGGTGATATTGGTCAACGTCACTTTTCACAGCCGCATTCGTTTCGCGGTGATACCAAATTCAGATATCGCGGCATACAGACAACACCTTAAAGTGCTGTCGAAAGCGGCTTTGAAGTCGAAAAATACATGGTGAGTGTCGATCGTTTCCTCGCGGGTCTTCTCCAAGATCCGGTGTATAATGAATACCTGGTATATGCTTGATTTTCCAGGTCTAAAGCAACACTGATAAGGCTCAGCCAGCNTATCGCGGCATACAGACAACACCTTAAAGTGCTGTCGAAAGCGGCTTTGAAGTCGAAAAATACATGGTGAGTGTCGATCGTTTCCTCGCGGGTCTTCTCCAAGATCCGGTGTATCATGAATACCTGGTATATGCTTGATTTTCCAGGTCTAAAGCAACACTCATAAGGCTCAGCCAGTACAGTGACGGTGGGCATCAGTCCTTCACACAATACGCTCGATAAGACCTTGTAACCGGTAGTTGGAGCGAATGGCGGGATCGCCTTTCTTGGAGATTGGGTAGAGTTCACTTGAATTCCAATCATCGCACATGTGTTCATGTGACCATATTCTGCATAAGAGTTGATGAGTTTACCTTATCAGCTCCTCGCCACCGTACTTGAATAGCTCGGCTGGCAGGCCGTCAGCTCCAGCAGGCGTTTTTCCTGTCGGCCAACATTTAAAGCTTTTCACACTCACGCTCCACATAGCTCGCGTTGCGCTCGTTCGCAGCATGGCCCTATACACGACATCCTTTTTCTCTCCAGTTTCTTGGAACTCCCAATCGTACCAGTTGCTCTTTAGAACTCGCTGAAATCCGACTACTTCTTCGTCGGTGGTATGTAACCTTAGTACATACTTTAATTGTGCGTTGCCCTCCGCGGTATATGGCAAAGCTTCTTATGTAGCCTAGCACTTCCAAGGGCATCCCCTGTAGTACCGAGTGCGAGAGTTTTGAGGTCCTCTTTGCCTAAATTAAGTACTTTCTTTGAAGGTTTTTTTGAAGGAGAGGTAAATTGTTTGGCGTATCTCTGGCCTGGACATTCCATCCACTGCCTTTTGAATATTTTATCTGTCCAGTTGTTTGTGATCGCTTTTATGTGTGCTTTGTTGAGCCTACAACAAGGTTCCGGAGGTTGTTTCGCTTGGCAGTCAGCTTTCTCGCTGCCATCATGCCTCGGTACGAATCCTAATAGAACTGTATTCATAACACCAAGAGCGTATAGGACATTAAAGCAGACATGTACTAGATGAGAATTTATTTTGTGGGGCCAGCAGGGCTGTCTGTAAGTATATATATACATACGCGCACGATAAAGAAAATAGAATGCCAAATAAATTGCATACTCGATTCATAGTGTGTTGTCGCAATTCTAAGCTTAGATCGCTTCCGTATACGAGGTCTATGTATAACCTACTATACACCTACACAATGAACGTAAAATTACTGAGGAGCCAAAAATTACACGTCATACCCGAGATCATCGGCAAAATATTCCCACCTTTGCCGAGTTCTCAAGCTACTTCAAAGATTAGAAAATCGGTGCAATCAAGTGCACATTTCACCACCCAATCGCAACATTGCATTGCAATAGCAAACAACAGAATTGTTCAAAGCGATTATGATGGNCCACCTTTGCCGAGTTCTCAAGCTACTTCAAAGATTAGAAAATCGGTGCATTCAAGTGCACATTTCACCACCCAATCGCAACATTGCATTGCAATAGCAAACAACAGAATTGTTCAAAGCGATTATGATGGCGTGCTTTTGTCGAGCCTCCCGAACAACTCGACAAAAAGCATTCGCAAGCAGAGCAGCAGCAGCACACAACCAAAAGTAAGGGCGCGACAATGTGCGCTTGTCCCGTGCAGCGAACGGCCGGCCAGGTGTATCATCGACTAAAAACAATCAACAACAAAAGCGTATTTAACGCAATACTATGACACTTGGAGCATTGAGCGTCGGGCGCCGACTACCAGCACCCGCAACTGCATCGCGCAGCGGCCCCCGCTACATCGCGCGCACNAAGGGCGCGACAATGTGCGCTTGTCCCGTGCAGCGAACGGCCGGCCAGGTGTATCATCGACTAAAAACAATCAACAACAAAAGCGTATTTAACGCAATACTATGACACTTGACCACCCGAGACCCTTTAGCTCCACCACCATGGACTGCATTTCATTTAAATTCAGTTAAGTTCGGTTCAGTTTTGCTGTGCTGAGCTCGACTGCGAGCACATCCACTCAATCTCATCGCCAATACTTTTGGGGGTACTCGAGTTAGCCGTCTCGTCTCATAATAGCCAGTCGCCGTAGTTCATGGAGGCTAACATTCGTATCGTTCATTGTTGTTTGGTTTATGTGTGCGCTCCGTAGAATGACCAATTCGTACTCGTAAAGTACGTTCGTAAGCGCTTGGCTAGCTGGCTCACTGCTTGGCTTGCCCGCACACCGGTCGTCGTTTGCGCCGTTAGGTGGTGATTGTGATGGCGGTGATGGTGGTGGTGGTGCTGCTAAGGTTCGTCGTCGCGCTGTCGTTGAAGCCGTTTTGGTCGTCTGCCCATATAACATTACAGGCGATACGATTTCAGCAGAGCCAGCAGCAGCGCTAGCGCTAGTACCACCAGTGCCATCACAGTACCAACAGCAGCAGTCAGGCAGGCAGGCAGGCAGGCAGGCATGCAGTCAAGTCAAGACAGCAACGTCGACGGTGTGCTCTGAAGCCTCCTCCTCTTTCTTCAGCCAGCATTCGATTTCAGTACGATTCCGTATCGTATCGGATTCATTCACCACTGAACAAGACATTTAGCATTTAGTTTGTATTTGGTAAGCGTACGTTTCAGTTCTGTGGCAACTGTCGTCGGGTTAAGAACGTTGGAAACGCTTCTGAACAAAAAAATTCACACTCACACAGAAGAGAGTATCAAGTAAATAAAATTTAATCTACATATTTAAATGAAAATTTATAACGATTATGTATTAGAGATAAAAAGTAAGCGAGAAGTAGAAGCAGCAGCAAATAACAACAAAAGTAAAACGTTTTTTTGTGTGTTTAAATAATTACAGCGATTAAAGTTGCAAAAGCAAAATACAAATCAAAAACGCGATAAATTCTGAAAAAAAAGTGCTTGGGCGAAAAAATTTCAAAAAATTCAATTGGAAAAGTGTAAACCAAACAAAGCAGCGCGCATTGCCAAAAATATAAAAATAAGCAAACTTAACGGTATAAATTTAAAAAATATTTCGACATTGTTTACTGCTGAGATTATTAGAAATCCAAAGTGCTTTTTTCGAATATAAGAAGAAAGAAATTCAAAGATTTACTTTACGTCGCTGAAAGTGTAAAAAAACAGTCAAATATAACTACGATTTTGTATAAAAAAAATCAGCAAGCACAGAAATAACAAAGTGAGAAATTCATTTGCGAAATTTCAAATTTTAAATCGCAAACGTACAATTTGTGGCAGCCAACGAAAATTGCCAGGGAAAAGCGTTGCAAAATATATATACACAAAGTGTAGCACCAAATAAGTTTGAAAAAAATTGCAAAATTATTGTTAATAAAATGACTGCAACTTAAAACATTTTTTGTGGCCTATTAGAACCCAGTGCAATAAGTTTGCTATACAAATTTTGGATGAATTGAATTTTCTAATGAGTTTTTCAAAATTCTTGAAAAGAAATTTGCGATAAAGTGCGCGAGAACCATTAAAAACGTGTGATTCCTAATCAGTGCGCTGAAGCTAAGGAAAATTTTGGAATTGGTTTTCGGAGATAAATTTTTATTTATATTAAAAACGCGGCCAATGTTGCATTTTTGTGGTGTTTCACAAACAACCAATGTTGGATTATAAATTAAACCCATATATTTGGGGGATACAATGAGGCCAGAAAGATACGATGTAAGTAAAAATTTTTTTAACATTTTATAAAAAATCTGATTTATAAAATTTTTAATTCNACGATGTAAGTAAAAATTTTTTTAACATTTTATAAAAAATCTGATTTATACATTTTTTTAATCGAAAAATTTTTTTAAGTTGTGTTTGTTTTAGAGGAAGATACAGTAACAAAAATAATTGTTTCATTAAACATTATTAAAAACTAAAAATTGCGAAATTTTGTTTATGATTTCTAAATAAATTTTTATTTAATAAAAAAATTATTATGTTAGTTAATCCAAGTGATTTCATAATGAGTCATACTGTTAAAAATGTTAGAATGCTTATATATATTTTCAGGAAGTCAACAAGAACAATAACAAAAGGACATTTTTAAACATCAATAAATTTATGATATTAAGGGCTAACTTAGCCATCTTTATAGAATTTTCTGTAGTTATGATGAATTACTGATTTAACTACACTTTAAAATAGATAAGTTAACGGCCTAAGACTTAAATAGTTGAAGTAAAATAAATTAAAATTAATAATTTGAATTATCGTAAATTGAAAAAAAATAAAAAAGTAAGAGTAAGAGTATTCTTCAACTAAAAAATTTTAAGTAAAAAATTTCCATGTTAAAAAATAAGTTTTGTACCATGAAAACTCGTATTTCCTGTTGTTAAAAAAAGCAATTTAAAATTCAGTTTATTATTATTCCTATTGCTCTCCTTAATTTTGTCTATTATATTTTCCAAAATTCGAATTGTTAATATTAAAGGGAATCCACTAATTTATTTTAAACTTTTAAAAATAAAAATTTTAAGAAATTTACACTTATGTAGTTCATTTTCACCAAGCCTTGACTGCAGTTTATGCCTATTGGAAAAAGGAAGGGGTAACCGCTCGTAATCGCTTAAATTAAAATTCTTATCTGAGCTCTTAACAGCAGCAAAGCTATACGGAAACGGGCTATAAGGAAAAGTCAATTACAAACATTGCTTTTTAAAAAAGAAATACGATTTTTACACAATTTTTTTTTTTACTTTTAGTTACTCCAAAGATTTATTATAGCAATAGATAATTATTTATCACAATAAAAAAAAACGTTACGAAATATGTATTTACAAACGCAACAAAGAAAAGTTAAAAGCAGTAAAAAGCTTTTCAGATAACCATATTGTTTATTGGAAGCCATAATGATAAATATCGAGATTTACAGAAAACCAGAAGAATAGTAATGAAAAGTAGTTATTATGAATATTGAGATTTATATGTTTATTTAAGCTTTAGAGCGGATAGTAAATATTATAAAAACAAGTTTTTTGTAAGCTTGATAAGCATAGAAACGAAATGAAATAAAAACCCGCACACTTACAGTAATGAATAATAGAAAAAAAGTGAATTCTATATAGTTAAAAAGCAGAAGAGAACTGACAGCTTTTAGTCTAGAGCTTTCACATACTAAAGCTTTCGCGTATTTTGAAGCTGACGACGAGCCAACCTGCGTGCATTTAATGTAATAGTATTCTCACGAGCTTTTCTGCTTAAAAGCTTCGCAGTGATAGTGATAGTGATAGTATAGAAAAGCCCTCGTTAACGATATTCTCATAAATGAAAAAAATAAAATTAGAGGCGTATAAGCTTCCATGGAAAACGAAGAGCTCGTTTGCTTAATAAAATCCGAAGCCTCGAAAGCAAAAACTTACTATCTCACTTTCTTTCACAAAAAGCACTCTCTACAAATGTACGCTTTCTTAGCTAGCCTCACTGGAATATTGAATTTTATTTAATTTTCTCAAAACAGCCACGTGTTCAAAAGCACGTGCGACCCTACCTAAACGCGCAAACGACTACGCTTAACGTGAATTTTCCGCAATTTAGTATAAATGAAATTTTATTTTGCATGAAAAAAACTCACGTCATAATAACTATTTATTTAACTACTTTTACGATTATTATTATGCATGATTATGAATTATTTGCTACGATGAAAAAATGAGCTTATAAAAATAGTAATAACAATTAACTGGCATGGCATGGAATACACACCCCTTTTCGAAAAGGACACATGAGTGCACTGTATGTACATATATGTATGTGATATGACGGCATGCATGCATGCACCTACATACATACATATATACACGTATAAAAATATGCAAATTCGTTGAATATTACAAGGCACAACCCGGTTTTTCCAAGCAAGTGAAGAGCAGTCAATGTTTAAATTGTTGAAACATTAAATGCGACAGGCTTGCGCGGCTCTATAGAGCAAATGGTAGGGAGGGGGATGGTAGGCACAACAACCCTTTGCGCAAGTAGAGTGAGTGCAGAAAGCAGGCCAATATATGCGCTCAACTCGAAGTGGTTGCATGCCACACTTTCAAAAGCAATTTTATTAGTGTTGCTCGATTATTCGGCTTTTTCCAAAAATCGATTATGTTGGTATGAATTCATAACCAAAAATTACAACAAAACTTTTAACAGTAAAGATATCTTTTATTGAGAGAAGAGCAAAGCAAAATACATAAATTCAAAGATTTTTTTTTTTTTAACCAAAATTAAAACAACTTAAGATCAGTGATCTTATTTTAACAATTTTTCTGAATTTTTTCGGATTTGAGCAGTGCTCTTGCCGCCGTAGCCGAGAGCTTTAGATGTGCCTACCGCCACTCGGATAAGAATTGGAGGGGAAGCTCGGTCAAACACGTGGAAAACGTTCATTTATTGAAATCAAATATTATATACTGCTCATCCCCAAATATATGTATATAAACTATTTTGGTGCCTCCCCTAAACTGAAAAAGCCTTGAAAACTTCGAAAAACTCAAAAGAGGGGTAAAAATTTGTATGAAATGAAAAAAAAACGGATTTAAAAAAAGCGTATAGATATAAAAAAAACCGGTGACAACCGGTATCGAAAAACCTAGTCAATCACCCTAGTAACTACCTATGTACATGCCAAATAGTACATATGTAGTCGCCGGTAGTAGCTTTCTCAATTAAGTCTGCTTAAAGTGGCAAAAAATTTAATTTTTTTTCAGCAGCGCTAACTTCGCCGCTTCGCCGTCTACTGCGCACAATTTCCATGCCGCATGCATTTCCAACTAGTAGCTTTTTAGCGCTGGTTGCTGTTGTTGTTATTGTTATTGCTTGCAGCTGACATGATATAAATCAACTAGTTGTATAAGCGAAATACAAATACAAATAATGAAATGAAAATAAATAAACGAAATTTGAATTGCAGTGAAGTAAAGTGAAATGCAAGCAGCCTTATAGGCGCACAACCCTTGACAACAGCGCGACTATAAGCGCTGAACTCGATGAACTAACTGCAGGCAAAAGGTAAAAAATTGCCTGCAAATGTTTGTGTAGCGCGTGTGTACATATATGTATATGTACATACACATGCATGTGCAGCAAATCATGCAAATAAGCTGAGGAGGCCAAAGCGGCTGTGGGTTGAGAGGATTAAGTTTGCCCTCCCCTCAATGCTTTGTAACTGTATTGTAATTTAATTTTTATTGTTACTACTGATATATACATACATACATATGTAGTTGTTGCAGCGCTTTGTGTAATTCAATGCTCTCGTGCAAAAGGTTAATAAGATTTGCTCACACATACATACATACCAAGTATGACCGCTGGCAGCCGTGGCAGCAAACACAAAATTTCTATAAATTACGAAAGCTCTGTTAACCAACTGCCGAACGTGCGATGTTATCTACTACTAGTTTTAGCCGCACAAAAAAAATCGCAGATTGTAAAATTATTAACAATTGTTTGTTTGGGAAAGGGGCAATAAATGCGCCTAAAAATACAGGTGCCACACTCAAACCTTGGGCGGCAATGACTGCGCTGCTTGAATGCCTTTCTACTTTATTTTATTTTATTTGTACACTTTTGCAGTTGTGGGCATTATAAATGCTTGAGGTAAAAAGCGTTGTAAAAAGGTAAGTATTATGTTTGTACATAGTTTGGAATTCGCAAAATAGCAGAGAAAGCATTTTTTTAGCCAGGTCACTGCTGCTTTAGGAAGACTTATCAAGCTATAATGCACTTGAAAGTTATAAAAAAATTAGGCAAAAACGATGGCTGCTCTGCAGCGGAAATTTGGCTGGCAGGTGCGGAAAAATTCCGCTTAATGGGTGTAGGTGCTAAGACACATACATACATACGTATCTCCATTCATATATTCATACAAATGCATTGGGGTGCGTGAGGCGTTTACGTGGGAGGTAGCGCTGTCAAACTATCGACGATACTATCGATAGTCTGGTCACTTGAAATAACTATCGATAGTTTTAGTACTATCGCCACTATCGTTTTATTGATAGCGTATTCTCTTTCGTAGCGCTTTTGACTTTTGCAGTATTGGTTCAAAGAGAACAAAATTTGGCAGCATTATTTCATGAACGAACGAAAGGACGGTGGCGAGAAACAAGTATTCTTTTTCGCACCGACGTCATTTTTTCGCCGCCATGTGAATGAAACGGAATGAAACCATGTGTATGAATGAAACAACCGATTAAAAAATGATATTATCATCTTTTATTTTTTTTCTTAAATGCGATTACAATTACGCGGTTGCCGTGCTGGGTGATCTGTTTAGTTGATTCATGGCATTATTTCTAAAAGCGTCATTTTTTATTTTAAGCGTGGGGATAGCAGGGTTACATTGCCGTCTTAAGAGCGTGTCACACCGGGCAATGCAGTAGACTGTCCAATTGAGAAATTCCAGAAATCAGTTGCATGAGCAGTGGCACCTTGCATGTAAAGTACCTTTCGAAAGAAATGTTTTTTATTTCCGAAAGGCGAATTTCAGGGAAAATTTATGAAATCGAATCTCTGATCTGAAATCTCGATACTAAAATGCAACCATGAGCCGCTAAAATAAACAAGTTTATAACAAGATAACGAAAAATAAATGGATTTAGAAAAACATATGAAATGGGTCGATACTATCGATAGTAACCCTTAAGACTATCGTAAAACATCGATGGACTTGACTATCGATAGTTTGACAGCTCTAGTGGGAGGCAAAGATAATGTTCGTATTTTTTCGTAGAAAATATTTTTGTTTTATTGCAGAGAAATATTTTCGGTTTTTTTTTCTTCCAAGAAAGGGTGCTGAAAATTATTGAATAGTAACGCAAAGAAATAATTTTAGCATATACATTAGGGTGGTTAAAAAAAAAATCCCGCTACTGAACATTTTTAAAATAAGGACCCGTATTATTTCTTTGAAATCTGCTGGCATTTAACCGTGCCGCCGTGACTTTGAAGTTTTCCATATACATATTTTACATAGGTATGTAGTATATGGGGAAAAATACAGTTTTTTGTAGAATAGGAATAAAATCCAAAAAATTATTATTCTTTTGATCTATTAAAAAATACGGGTCTCTTCATTTTCCACTTTCTATAATTCTGGGGGAGGCAACAAGAAAATTGCGAAAAGTTGATTTTTCCGTGTATTTTTAAGCCACCCTAATATACATAGATATATGGATTGGAATAGAGATATGCACTGCGAAAAAGAGATATATTGTGCCCTCAACCATTTACAGTACCTCGTCTAATCCCAGAGAGCCCAACAATTTGCGATCTCAATGGGTTAGCGATTGTATAAGTTCTTCACTTGGCCAGAGTTGGCATAGGTACCTCTCCCGCCATCTCGCAACCGGCCCTAAAATGATGAGAGGGCCTTAAGTGCTGCCTGGCTATTGCTCTATATCAAAATAGATATATATATTACGTGCCGTTTTCTCTAGTAGGTTTCAAAATTTTTTTGACCTTTACTTTTTTTAAGATATTGCTTTTCCTATAATTCACAAAAACGTTATGTTCGACTTGTACTTTTTTTTTGTATAAGTTAATGGTATCCGCATTTCGCGATAATTATTTATTTCTGAAGACTAGTTTTCTTTAAGTGAAATAGCTTTCTTGCATATGTATGTATGTAAGCATATCCATACATATCTGTGGTATGCGGTCAATTTGATCGATGACAATGACTAAATATTATTTAAAATCCAGACAAAGCAGACAAATGAGTAAGTTAATGATAAAATCGCATACCGTGAAAGAGCAAGCGTTTTGATACGACGGACGGCCTTACTTTGGGTAAAAAATCGTTGAATATTAAAAAAAAATCCAGACAGCATAACCCCTGTGATTTTCACATTCTAAAAACATTTCGACTATATTTAATTAATGATCCATAAATTTTAAAGTCAACTCTTTAACTTTTCTTTTTTTAAATACTTGATTACTAGCGCTCTTACAGTTTGTTTAGATATGAGCATAGATTATCTTTAAAAACACAGTTAAATCCTAAAAAAACAAATAGAGTACTTTCAACAATAAAGCGATCGGTTTAAGTCACTGAATAACAACAACTATAAAGTTTAAGTACAGCGATTTTTTTGCAATACGGGCAACTGTTTTTTAACTATTTTATTATTTATTTATATTTTGTGGAGCTCTAATTTTAGGGGTTTATGTTGTATAATTGCAAAAAATAAATTAAACAGGAAAGTAAATTTGTATGATTTTGAAGTGTTGAGTTTTCTTATTTTAAAAAAAAATATATATATTCAAATTGAAATTTTTAATTTTATTTTAAGTTCAATCCAAAAGCCGAACTTTTATCATTTTCTAGTGGTGACTTTTCTTAGTTTGCAAAAAATATTTAAATCGAAATTTATAATTTTTTTCTTGTCTTTTTTAAAGTTCACTCGAGAAGCCCAACTTTTTAGTGAAACAAATTTTTAGATAGGCAAAATTTTGTGGAGGGAAACATTTTTTTTTTTGTTTAATTGAAAAACCATAAAAAACCGAGCCTTTGGTCATTAACTTTGGTCGGAATTTCTCATTAAAAATTTATTATTTGTAGGCACAGATGTGTAAGTACGTATGATTACGAGTTTAAAAAAATATATATTTTCCATAATAATTCAAACTGACACGTTGCGCCTACGCAAGCAACCAGCGGCTTACTCATGGATATCGTATACCATTTATTATTAATCTCATATGTAGTAAGTAGGTATACAATGCGCTTGAACGTATCATAATGCGCGATTATTAATAATGGAACATTTTAAAAATCTATGAGAAACCAAAAAAAAAAAACAAGAAAAGAACATGAAGCACATTATACATCATAATAATTGTATTCAAATTTATCCATACAATAAGTACAAAAGCGCCGAAAGTGGCAGGCGGCGTTGGTCAAGCAGGCAGGCAGCCAGCATACACATATGTACACATGTAGCAATTAGTCACCCACTCACCAGGAGTATGAAATGCATATATTAGGGTGGCCCTTATTATATATTAAGATCAAGGTAGAACCCCGTTATTTTGTCCACGTACTCGCTACCAGGGCTTGACAAAATTTTAATTAAAAAAAGCCGAGACAACTTTTGACTTTAACGAGCTATAACTAAGCTAGTTTATGAATTTAAAGGAACAAGTTTCAACATGTCAAATTCATAAGATTTCAAGTAAAAACGTTGTTGAATTTTTGGTATTTAAAAACTGTAAATTTACTCTAACCCTGGTATTTGAAAAAAATGACATTGACCACCTATAACTCAGCCAATTTATGCATTTATGAGATTTCATGTAAAAATTTTGTAGAATTTTTGCGATCAAAGAATAAAGTTTTCCCAAACTCTGGTAAAAATGTCTTTAAAATTTGGAAATTTTCGTGGATTCCTATATCTTGTACGTAAAACAAAACAAAGTGGTGTTCCATACAAAATTTTAAATTTGATATTTTTAAGGACCACCCTAACATACGTATGTAAATAAACACTTGCCAATATATAATTATTGTTTTTTACTTATTTTTCATTCGTTCGCAAGATAAGAAAGAGTTGCGCATAAAAATTGTTAAATTTTTTGTATTATATTTTGTTTTGCTAATTTGTATTTTTATTTTTTATTCTGCGTATGAGCGCTTAATCCCAGCAGCGGTAAATAATGAGGTCATAAAGTCGTCGCTACAAAAGCAAATACTTGTTTTTGTTAGTTTGGCAAAAATTGAGAAGGTGACAATTTAATAATTTTTCCGAAAATGCAAAATAGACATAAAAAATAATAATAATAAATAGTAAAAAATATGCATTTCATACTCGAATACCTGGGGCCATGTGTCTGGTCTGTAAGCACAGGTTACTAATGAACTGTTGACAACCAGTGCCGAGGTGGTGTTGCAGGCTTCAATGGCCTGTCAGCGACAAAATGTCGCTGAAAATGATTGCCAAACTACGGGTGGTTAAGTCGCAACGCCGACGCCGATGGCGAAAAGTCAACCATAAGTAGAAGAAGGAAAAAATAAATAAATAAATAAATCATTGATAAAAATATTCAAATAAAAGAGATGTTGAAAATTTGCAATGTCAGCCGTGTCTAGTGGAGATATTGAAAATTTATTAGCCCATATTTATTTGATGGCTGGGTGAGCTTTTCATTCATAAAAGTAGCTGGCATATGGCGGCAAAGTATCGATATAGCTAAGAGTAACAATATGTACTCCAGTTATGCTGCGATTGTATTTTTTTGCTAAAAAGAGATGACAACTAAAATGGCGGCTGCGTTGTTAACGTCTGTCTGGCACGCTGCGAGGTTTTTTGTCACTTGTCGACATTTTGATGCGCTTTCAGAAGTGGCCAATAAAATTTGCTGATTCGTGCAAGAATTTCGTCATCTTTATGACGCTCGCTATGATTATACATATACATACTAGTTTTGCGCGCTCATATCGACATGCATACATACATATGTATGTGCATATTAAAGTAATATGTAGTGATAAATAAGCAATGTCATTTTAAACCAATTAAATTTACAACTACATATACATATGTATGCATGTACGTTTTGGACTTTTTGTGTTATTTTTATTATTTTTTAGTTAATAATTTTATTTACCCATGATAGTTAATAATTTTATTTACCCATTTTTGCTTGCCATAGAGGTTTCGGTCTTTTTTAACCGCATAAATGCAAACACTGACAGTTTTTGACGATTAACAGACAGTGACAACTGGTCATATGAGACATTACGTCAGTTTGTTGTGGACTATAACTGACATTAATTTGACAGACTGCATTGCTGAAAATTATTTATTTGTGCGAATATAGCAGTAAATAAGAAAATTTTGTAAATAATTCTATGTAGGTCTGCAGTATATGTATTTTTATTTGTGTATCAAGTTCTACGCATTAAAATATTTTAATTTTTATTTTTGCTGATAAGGATAAAAAATTGAGTCGCATTTATAATAGTATGTAAGTACACATATGGAGCTCTATGTTACATTCATACTGGGTGTGAAAGTCAATATTTCGCGAAGCAATAAAAAAAAGTTGAAACAGATTTCGTAATTAAATAAATTTGATATTCCAAATGGTCACTGAACTCTACAGCGAAGTGAAGGTAATACCTATACGTTTTTAATTTTTTGGCGTTCAAATGATAAATTCCAGTTTTTTGAATTTTACCACTATCGCTACAAATTGGTAGCATTTGAATTTGATGAATTTTTCTGATCCTTTTGGGCTTATCGAATTTTCCGAATGAAAACGGATGGAAATGAAGCCAACGGAAACGATGCATTTTTTAAATTTTTTTCTACAATGTAAATTTTCATAAAAAGGACTTGACAAATTTTCGCTCGAAGCGATACTTTTATAAGTTATAACATTGCAAAAAGGGTTACATTTTTTAGATTCGTAGCTATTTATAAGGGGCTACACAACGCTGACGCTCGAAAAAATAATACTTTTTTCTGACGCACATGAGAAATTAAAAAAAAAACTTTATTTCACATACCTTAAGTTCATATTAAAGTAAAATTAAAAAAAAAATGGGACAATTCATTTATAAAATGGCGGACATATAAGATTTCTCTATCGGACATCGTCGGAAAATTACAAAAAAAAATTGTTTTTCTTATTTAAGAAGGTAGTAGCTATGTTTTCTCAAAGTTTACTTTTCGATGCAGAAATCACATTGCCAAACATTTTTTGAAGCTACTGCACCAACCTTATTTTTCACTTTTACTCTTACTTAATTTTAAGAATTTAATTGTTACTTTACTCATAAGTTTTTAAACTGTATANATCGGACATCGTCGGAAAATTACAAAAAAAAATTGTTTTTCTTATTTAAGAAGGTAGTAGCTATGTTTTCTCAAAGTTTACTTTTCGATGCAGAAATCACATTGCCAAACATTTTTTGAAGCTACTGCACCAACCTTATTTTTCACTTTTACTCTTACTTAATTTTAAGAATTTAATTGTTACTTTACTCATAAGTTACGCATGTATTTAATGCAATATAAAATTTTCTTTGGTAATAATAGTCTGTAGACAAGTAAATAAATAAACAAGTAATTTTTAAGCAAAAAACAAAATCGGCTTAAATTCTCATATAATCATTTAAGATTATCGTTAATTTCTTCACGATCCAATTATCGGATCTAAACAAAATTAGTATGGGACCACTCTTGAGGTACCACCTTTCCGATGAAAATTATCGAAATCGGTTAACGTGGTCCAAAGTTATGCGGTAACATACATAAAAAAAATATTCCGACGAACTGATAACCTCCTGCTTTTTTTGAAGTCGGTTAATAAAAGACGTCCATGTACCGAATTTCAGTCGGATATCTCTAACCGAAAAACGCAATATTTATTTTCGTTGTCTTCAGAAACTCTTTCTCTGAAACCAGAAAATTTGGCTTGACTAACATCGGCGTAAGAAAATCTTTATGTTAACTTTTAAATTAATGCGAAACTTAAAAAAATATGTATTTTTTTTCTATAAAATTTTCTTTTTTTTTGTCTTATCGTAGAAATTGCAATAGGGATCCATATGTTANAAAAAAAATATTCCGACGAACTGATAACCTCCTCCTTTTTTTGAAGTCGGTTAATAAAAGACGTCCATGTACCGAATTTCAGTCGGATATCTCTAACCGAAGAAACGAAATATTTTCGTTGTCTTCAGAAACTCTTTCTCTGAAACCAGAAAATCTGGATTGACTAACATCGGCGTAAGAAAATCTTTGTTAATTTTTAAATTAATGCGAAATTTCAAAAAATATATATATTTTTTCTATAAAATTTTCTTTTTTTTGTCTTATCGTAGAAATTGCAATAGGGATCCATATGTTATGAATTATGGTTTCTACAATATGATAAAAAATAAATCAATTTTGTCGGATTTTAAGATGTTGAAAGGTTTTACTATTTTATATTGGTGTTTAATAAAATAAATGTTTTCTGGGCTTTTAATTGAAATTTGGAACCGTGAAAAGAGAGAAACCTTAAAAGTAAAATAAATATTAAGCCGCAAAAATCGCAAGCGATATTTTTTTGAATTTTTTTTTTTACGGATAGGGCTCGATATAATATTTCATATTTATTACCCATGCAAAAAATTGTTGAATTGTTCGATAAAAAATATGGCCATAATGTACTTGAGTTTTTGATTTTTAATTTGCAGAAAAATATCGTCACCTGAAANTGAAAAGAGAGAAACCTTAAAAGTAAAATAAATATTAAGCCGCAAAAATCACAAGCGATATTTTTTTGATTTTTTTTTTTACGGCTAGGGCTCGATATATTTCATATTTATTCCCATGCAAAAAATTGTTGAATTGTTCGATNTTGAATTTTTTTTTTTACGGATAGGGCTCGATATAATATTTCATATTTATTACCCATGCAAAAAATTGTTGAATTGTTCGATAAAAAAAATATGGCCATAATGTACTTGAGTTTTTGATTTTTAATTTGCAGAAAAATATCGTCACCTGAAATGCAAATAGACGTAACAACATCGCAACTGAAATGGTAAAAAAATAAAATTATGTGGAAAGTTGTAATTCGATGAAATTCATCATATAAATCAAAAAGTGAATTTCNTAATATTTCATATTTATTACCCATGCAAAAAATTGTTGAATTGTTCGATAAAAAAAATATGGCCATAATGTACTTGAGTTTTTGATTTTTAATTTGCAGAAAAATATCGTCACCTGAAATGCAAATAGACGTAACAACATCGCAACTGAAATGGTAAAAAAATAAAATGATGTGGAGAGTTGTAATTCGATGAAATTCATCATATAAATCAAAAAGTGAATTTAGAATTTTTATGGGAAGATTTTATACGTGAAATTTGTTACTTAAAGCTTTCTGCTCAATGCGATAAATCTATTTTGTATTATTTTAGGCATAAACTTTTTGTTTACTTTTTAGACTAAACGCAGATATTTCCATTTGAATGTCAACANTCTGCTCAATGCGATAAATCTATTTTGTATTATTTTAGGCATAAACTTTTGGTTTACTTTTTAGACGAAACGCAGATATTTCCATTTGAATGTCAACATTTTTTTTTCAATTTTTAAATATAAAAAATGTATACTCATTCACAAAAAAAATGGCGTGACACGCTAAGAGGCGCTTTACTTCTACATACAGCCCTACCTGCACAATAAGCACATCCATGCAGCCATTTAATGTATGTAATTTTTTATATGTTAGTTATTTTGAATGCATGCATTACTGTGCGAGATTAGCAAAATCTTTTAAATAGTTTTTGCATTTATTCTGTAGTTTTTGTTGTTGTTTGCAACTGAACATGCAATAATTCACATGTCAAACATATATCAGCCAACGCATATAACAGCAACATTGACAGCAGCAGTTGGCAGTTAAGTCGCAGGCAACAGCAATAAAAACAATGGCAACAACGAAAATAACAATAACAACAGTAAAGCAGTCTAAATGGCAGAGGCCATAAAAATTTAGTAATGTGCGCAAAAGTAACAATTTTAAAACACACAAAAACAAAATAATTAAAAACAAAAAAGGTTTAACAAAAAAAGGCTATGCATTTTTTATGTATAAAGTAGCAAAAATTAAGCAAAAAGTCACTACCATACCAGCCAACTTTTACTGCTTGCTGCTGCAACTAATTTATGTTGCACTCGAAAAGTGCAACAAAGCTGCTACATGCATACATACATATGTATGTACAGCCAATATTGCTGCAGCGCGTGCAGGCACCTGTACATACATATGTTTGTAAGTATGTACTATGGGTGGAATAAATTTTCCTGGCGCCGACACGAATTTTCCAAGCAACAAAGCATTGTGAAACACAAAAAAAAAA
>NW_016166101.1:0-25298 GCF_001687245.7 Rhagoletis zephyria | reverse complement strand
TTATAGGTCCGCCAAAAACCCATAAAATCCCCGAAAAATGCAATGTGAGGACCAATAAAAAATCGTTAGTATTAAAAATGGTTAAATAAACAATTGAGTTTGGTTATTGGAAGTCTCCTGAAGAGAACTAGAGTTTTCCCGATTAAAAAATATTGATTTTCCAGAATTCTATACCATTTGTACGAAAACTTGTTTTTTCCCCATATAAAATACATGGAAAACTTTGAGCGCTAAATATTTTTTGATTTCAAAATAAAAAATAGGGGTATACTCATTTTCGTTATAGAACAATCCTAGGGGTGAGAGCATTAGACTTAACTATTTTTGGACCACCTTAATGTACATACATATGTATGCACGCTCAAAAATGTATACACACACTCACATACATATTCAATGGTAAACACAATTCGGTTGCCTGGCAACTAAAGGATCATAACAGTTATACTACCAGTAAACTAATGCACCGCATATTGGAAAGGGTCTTTTTTCAAGGATACGAATTTCATAAAACGTACACCGATTCACAAAAATCAAAAATCGTGAAAGACTTGCGATTAACTACTTTTATGGAAGTGAAGAAATTAATCTTGGCAGAGAATTCAGTCTTCCCCCAATAGCTTATCAGAGCATCCATCATTACCGCATTCTCTTAGGCTTTAGGAGTGCAATTCAGGGAATGCGAACTGTGACACTTCTCTGAGAGATGTTCTATACCCGTGGACGTGTGCGCTTGTATTTAAAAAGTTCGTACACAAAATTAGAGGTAGGGCTCCTAGACTGACAGCTTATGCAGATGATCTAGTCAACAGTGCGTGTTTGTCTTCGGCCTTGTCATTTTATTTTATTTTGTGTTTGCATTTGTCTTTATCTTTGTCTTCGGCTTTCTGTTCTCCTTGATTTTAATCCTAAATTTAATCTTAATCGTATTATTATACTTAATCTTATTCTTAATCTGTGTCTTGACCTTTATATCTATTTTTATCCTAATCAGAATTTTAATCTTAATGATTTTCTTACTCTTAATATTGCCTTTATTTTAATCTCAGCATTAATTTTAATCGTAATTTTAATTATAATCTTAATCTTAATCTTAATATCAATTTTAATCATAATTTTATTCCTAATCTTAATCCCAATTTTAATTTTAATCTAAATCTAATACTAAATCTTAATCTTAACCTTTATCTTAATCTTAATATTAATCGTAATCTTAATCTTAATCTCAACCTTAACCTTAATCTTCATATTAATCTAAATCTTAATCTTAACCTTAGTTTTAATCTCAATCTTAACCTTAATATTCTGCATCTACTTCTACTTCACCTACATCTTCATTTTCTTTTTCCTCGTCCAGTTTCTCTTCACCTTCATCTCCATATTCCATCTTTATTTTTTTTTCTTGGTCGCGACCTTCGTCTTCCATCACCACAATCATATTATTCTTGATTATCATTCTTCGTCTTCATTTACCTCTTCGTATTTATTTTTAACTCCATCTTCGTTTTCATCTGTATCGCCATTTATTTCTACTTCTTCTTCTTCACCATCTTCCTCTTCATCTTCTTCGCCATCTACATCTACATCTTCATATTCATATTCATATTCAATTTCATCTTTATCTTTGCCTTCATCTTCACCTTCTTTTTCGTCTTCATCTGCAACTTAAACTTCATTTTCTCTTAGCCTTTGTCTGTAGAGCAAGATTAATGGTGGAAAGGCCTCGGATCCAATCTCAATGCCTAAAATTTCTCTATGAGTCTGACATCAGAAAAGATGTGGGTTTTTTTGTCCGAAGCTGAGACTTGAATAGCCATATAAACTTCCAGGCTATTGCATTTAGGCCGAGATAAAGCTGCTGAGTCGGCAGCGGTGCTAACTCGTCATGAAGCATGTGCAAATATTTTCATTGACAGCCATTCAACCATACATACGCAACCGACAATGACTAACTCGCTTTGTGTTCGACAATACAGAGATAGGTTAGGTGAACCTTGCATTAACAGACAAGTCGCTATTTTAATTTCAAAAATGCCAAATTTTGTGTTGTGTCACTTTTGAAGATCGTGTGCGATATGCATGTGGTTGGGGCTCTTACGGGACACTGTCTCCCGCCATCTCACTTGTTCAGTTTAAATAATGGAATATGATCGGTGTAGTTTAAGAACAATAGCTTTTTAAATTGCCATCTCTAAGCGATTGCTCATTAAATACCGATAGTGACGAGCATATTTACATACTGACTGGNTTTTTTTTTTATGTAAATGACATGCAATTCTTGCAACGGCTCTGCTATTTAGCAAATAGCGATTATCGAACTTTGTACAAGATTCATACATACATACATAGAAAAAAAAACATAAAATGCATCCCTTTTAACCATCCTCACTCTTTGTTTGGTGCCTTAATTGGTTGCGCCATCAATCAAGTTGCAACCGCAACATTGAAAATTACAACAAATGTGTGTTGCAATTAATCAAGTGCAATTTTCATTGATGTGGCGTGCATGAGCGGTGTAAATTGCTGACAAATGTTGCTAAAAGTCCAGATGCATAAAAACAAAAAACTAAAAGCAATATTTACTTTGTACGCATTTGCGCAGTGGCTAATGCACATGCGCAACTGTTAGAATTATTTGCGGTGCTGGGTGGCTGTACAATGGAAGAGGACAACATTTCAAATGCATANTTTTTTTTTTATGTAAATGACATGCAATTCTTGCAACGGCTCTGCTATTTAGCAAATAGCGATTATCGAACTTTGTACAAGATTCATACATACATACATAGAAAAAAAAACATAAAATGCATCCCTTTTAACCATCCTCACTCTTTGTTTTGTGCCTTAATTGGTTGCGCCATCAATCAATTGCAACCGCAACATTGAAAATTACAACAAATGTGTGTTGTGCAATTAATCAAGTGCAATTTTCATTGATGGCGCGCATGAGCGGTGTAAATTGCTGACAAATGTTGCTAAAAGTCCAGATGCACAAAAACAAAAAACTAAAAGCAATATTTACTTTGTACGCATTTGTGCAGTGGCTAATGCACATGCGCAACTGTTAGAATTATTTGCGGTGCTGGGTGGCTGTACAATGGCTGTACATTTCAAATGCGTATAGGGGTTGCAATTAGTAAGTTTTTTTTTTTTTTATTTCTGTGCTCTTAGACAAGCCATAAGTGGTCGGGTGAGTTTCAAATTTCGATAAAAAAAATGTTGCTGAAAAAATTCAATAAACAGTAACTTGCCAAACAAATAACAATAACCAACATTTTAGGCGTGGCCGAGAGGCTTAAAGCGTAAACAAAGGACATTTTGGTATTTTTTATTTATTTATTTTTTGCTTCCATCGGTGTTGAAATAAAGGTACTTTGAGCCATGCTAGATACATACATACATTCAGCAGTGACAAACAATCAGCTTGCAATTTGACGCTCACCCTGGGATGNTTTTTTTTTTTTGGCTTCCATCGGTGTTGAAATAAAGGTACTTGAGCCATGCTAGATACATACATACATACATACAGCAGTGACAAACAATCAGCTTGCAATTTGACGCTCACCCTCGGATGCTGCCGAAAGGATTTTTCACATTTTTACAAAAAAACACAGTTGTCCACACATGCATCTCATCTTGGCGCTCTTGGTATTGGTGCATGGTGTTGAATTGTAATTTGAATCTGCCGAACTGCCGAATTATTTATGATTTGTAGCTGCATATTATTTGTTATAAACACGCTNTTTTTTTTATTTCTGTGCTCTTAGACAAGCCATAAGTGGTCGGGTGAGTTTCAAATTTCGATAAAAAAAATGTTGCTGAAAAAATTCAATAAACAGTAACTTGCCAAACAAATAACAATAACCAACATTTTAGGCGTGGCCGAGAGGCTTAAAGCGTAAACAAAGGACATTTTGGTATTTTTTATTTATTTATTTTTTGCTTCCATCGGTGTTGAAATAAAGGTACTTTGAGCCATGCTAGATACATACATACATTCAGCAGTGACAAACAATCAGCTTGCAATTTGACGCTCACCCTGGGATGCTGCCGAAAGGATTTTTCACATTTTTACAAAAAAACACAGTTGTCCACACATGCATCTCATCTTGGCGCATAGTGTTGAATTGTAATTTGAATCTGCCGAACTGCCGAGCTGCCGATTTATGATTTGTAGCTGCATATTATTTGTTATAAACACGCTTAAGTGCAACTGTAGGCTGCTAAATATTTAGTTGCTGCATTTTTCAAGTACAGCACTGCTTAAGTATGGCGATAGCATCGTTAGGCATTCTAATCCTAATTGTCCTTCCCTTTGCCCATGTGTGAATTGTTGCATATGTTGCATGCGGTGTGCCATGTGTTTGGAATCGCAGAGGTAGTAGTTATTCCATAGCACTAATGGTAAACTATTTTTGTGCGCGTTTAAGTGGAAATGTGAGTAGTATACAGCATGGCTGGGAGAAATCTATTTGCTTAAGCTGTTGATTTGTTTGCTTTGCTACGCCTGCTCGTTTATATCCTTTTAAGTCAACCATAAAGTGCTAAGTTTGTTTTACTCGGGCGTTTATATCGCTGTTTTGTTGTTATATCGAAACTCGTTTTCTTTTGGTCGAGTAAGTGGTGTTAATTGATTTTTGCAACATACTGTTGAANATTTATGATTTGTAGCTGCATATTATTTGTTATAAACACGCTTAAGTGCAACTGTAGGCTGCTAAATATTTAGTTGCTGCATTTTTCAAGTACAGCACTCTCTCGCACTGCTCAAGTATGGCGATAGCATCGTTAGGCATTCTAATCCTAATTGTCCTTCCCTTCGCCCATGTGTGAATTGTTGCATATGTGGCATGTGGTGTGCCATGTGTTTGGAATCGCAGAGGTAGTAGCTATTCCATAGCACTAATGGTAAACTATTTTTGTGCGCGTTTAAGTGGAAATGTGAGTAGTATACAGCATGGCTGGGAGAAATCTATTTGCTTAAGCTGTTGATTTGTTTGCTTTGCTACGCCTGCTCGTTTATATCCTTTTAAGTCAACCATAAAGTGCTAAGTTTGTTTTACTCGGGCGTTTATATCGCTGTTTTGTTGTTATATCGAAACTCGTTTTCTTTTGGTCGAGTAAGTGGTGTTAATTGATTTTTGCAACATACTGTTGAATATTAAAAATTAAAATAGAAAGGTTGCAACCCCTAATCCGATATTTTGCAAGCGGAGAGTCATCTTTTCATTTAGCGTGACTGCTCTGTTGGACAATTCTTCGACTTTAACGAATGTCGCCTTTAGGGGTATTGCACCGCCATTTTATCTGAGAGTCATGGCCTGATTATGGCAACTTAACGTAACTTACGGCCCTCTCTTAAAAATTCTTTTAAATGGGTGTTGCTTATAATTGAACAACCGAAACTTAACGTAACGTAAAGCCACGTCGAAATCTGTTTCATTTTGATTCTCTAAGTTCTACGTTCCGTTAAGTTAAGTTAAGTTGNGGGCATGAATTGGCAGACTATCTCATCAACTGGTATGATGCTACTAGTATTTATACTAGTAGATGCTGATGCATAGCCTGACAATTGACATCTCGTAGGACATCGCAATGTTAAAAATACCAGTCGCTAACATTGAAAAAGGATAGAACGTGAACTAGTTCGGCTGAAACGCAAACCGGTAGAATTCTAATTCACAACTAGTGGCTTTCCCTGCAGGGCTACATCTTTCGCAATCCAACCATATTACCGTAGTAATGCAGAACAACAACATATGTGTTGGCCAGAGAAAAGTCTCTTGTGACTTCTAACCAGATTTGAGGTACTGTACAAACGATTAAGTGCGGTATTACGATGAGAAATAATTTACCATTTTAGCGAAACCCCGTGTGTAGCCCAGACGAGTCATGGAGGCGTTATTGCCAGAGGTTAAGATGTTGGCACGACTTTCGTGCTATTTTGGACACGGCCAAAATCGCTTAGGCGGTTACAGCGCCAATAAACATGAAGAATAAGAAGAAGAAGCATGTTTGAAAACTGGCCAGAGAGTTAGAACTTGTCTACAAATGTGTGGACAGATACTGTAGCTACAGAATTAAATTAGTTGAAAGTTTCTTCGAATACATTGACCTTGAGTGCGGCGGTGCAGAGCCACTTTGGATGCATTTGAATCAGTCTAAATATTATTAACCGCGTTGCGTTGTTTTATTTTAGTCACGCAGTAGAGTTGACTAAATTTGATTCCCATCTAATCTGCGGCTAGGCTACGATCAACAAACTCAAGGGAAACTTTGCAGTAAAGTCATTCAGTAATACATACTGCAAAATTATTGAATAAAGCACTGTGTATCAAAGAGCTATTAAGATCTATTTACTTAGAAGAGTGTGACAAGATGTTTACACTTAATGCTTGATCAGATTAGGATAAAGTGTTGTCATTAATCCAACTCTTCGTCGTCATAACAGATCTAATACAAAGAGCTTGAGATTTGAGAAAATTTTATCAGGGGATTATCCGACTTACGGAAGGTTCAAGACCAGGGCGAACTAATGTAAGAACAACCATGGCGACCTAGTAACTGATGTCCAGAATTTATGTACTTAAATTATGGAGGGAACAGTTTTCCACCCTACTGAATGCTAACAGCACTGAAAGCTGTGCAGAAGACGAATCCGAGCCCCCAGTCGATGATGACGGAGTCAATGTACCACCATTTGAATATGGCGAGGTACGAATAACAATAGCGCGCTTGAAGAACAACAAAGTTGCTGGAGCTGACACCCTGCCAGCCGAGCTAATAAGGTCAGATGAACGCATGTTCAACGACCTGAATTTAAGTGTGCTCTGTCCAATCCACAACAAATTCGCGCCAACTACCGCGGGATCAGCCTTCTAAGCATAGGCTACAAGGTTTTATCGAGCATATTGTGTGAAAGACTGAAACCCACTGTCAAGGAACTGATTGGGCCTTATCGGTGTGGCTTTAGACCTGGCAAATCCAGCTTAGACCGGGTATTCACAACACGCCAAATCTTGGAAAAAACCCGCGAGAAAGGGATCGACACTCACCACCTATTTATTGACTTCAAAGCCGCTTTCGATAGCACTAAAAGGAGTTGCCTGTACGTCGTTATGTCTGAATTTGGCATCTCGGCGAAAGTTATACGGCCGCGTAAAATGGCGTTGCGTAAAATGGCGTTGCGCAATACCACCAGCTCCGTCAGAATTGGGAAATACCTCTCTGAGCCGTTTGCTAAATACCAAACGGGGTTTTGGACAGGGCGATTGCAGAACTGAAGCGCTCAGTAACAATTTTTTACAAGAGCGTGAAATTGCTGGCGTACGCCGCTGACATCGACATTATCGGTAACAAAAACCGCGAAGTCTGCGCTGCCATTTCCAAGTTGGCTGAGGAAGCAAAGCGATTGGGTCTGGTCATCAACGAGGACACGACGAAGTGTCTCCCGTCACCAAGCAAGCAGTCTGCGCATTCGCGCCTTGGCACCCATGTCACTCTTGACAGTTATAATTTCGAGAAAGTGGAGAATTTCGTTTATTAGGGAATCAGCATTAATACCGCGCCAAATAAGAAGAAGAAGAGGCCTTACAGTACAGACCTAATATGTCATCACACTTGTTCAATACGTCAAATGTATTTACATAGCTCATAAATTTAAGTAGCTTTATGTGGTATATCTGCGCATATGTATGTACTCGCTCCTTTTTTGTTCAGCAGCTGCCGGCATTCTCCCAACTTTCCAATTTTTTTTTTTTTTGTTATACCGCGGAAGTTGATCTTATCACGTGCCGCCCATTAAATGTAACCCATTACACGAAAATGAAAATTAAACACAGCAAATTTTTAAAAATAATCTGAAGTCCATGCTAAAGCAATTAATGTCGCCAAAGTGCTGCAACATGCCTGCTACTTGCATCCTGACAACTCATACATTTTCATGTACAGGATTTCTATGCTAGCCAGGCTGATTTGTGCCAGCAATGTAAACTGTCATGCAGCTGTTCCCTCGCTCCCTTCTCTCCCAGTGTCGCGCTTTGTATGCCGTCCAATTTAAACTCCAAAACCTGCTCTTAAATTAATGGCTTTTGGACCACGATATCCTGAATAATTGTATGGCTAAGCGATTTGTAGCCTTTGTGGCAGCAACAAACAGTCAAAACTGAAAGGAAAGGACATAAATGTGAACGCACTGCTTGCTACTCGTGTGTAGGGATTGGTAAGTGAACTAGCAGCTGCTGACTCTTTTGCCACCACAGCCCTTTTTTATATATGTATACTTGTTGTTGCTGCAATTGCCACCTATTAAATTGTTGTTCGGTACATTCCAGCAGCTGTTTTTGATATTTGGTTTTGTTGACCTTGTTTATGGCCTTTTGCCGCAAAGCCAAGCGCTGCGCTGACTGGCTAGTCTTGCTTTGCTTCGTATATGTGTACATACATACGAGTGTACAATGTATTTATGTATATTTTAGTATATATGTAGATATGTACATACGTATTTACACTCCAATTGTTTAAAGTGTTGCGGCGGCCTAAATGTTGCATGTACATTGCATGTGTCCGTCCTATCCTATATGTTGTGTCCTGCTGCCAATTGCTCATAATAATAATAGCGTTCGATTCACATTACTGTCTTTGGCACAAAACCAAACCGCAAGCTGAATATCGGACTGACTGTCTGACTATATACATCATTCACTTCCTTCCCTGCTTCCTGTCTGCTGGCTTTCCTTTGGCAAACAATTGAATAGTGAAAGTCAGCGGCGCAACTTTGCCACATTGTAATAACAACAATTTTCATGTTCAAAATGTTTGTGCAACACTTCCTGCTGGAAGGATACTGCGTGAAACCCTAAGGATAAAATGTCATACAAATTGTGTCAAAACACAAATTGCCGATTTGACAATTTAATTGACACTTTTAGTCCAATTATGTTGTATTTTTTAAAGAACAGCAGTTAAATTTCAGATTAATTTGGTCATCTTATTCGCAAACATTTTGGGTTTTTATTTAGTTAATAATTTGTGCATATAGTAGAAAATGGAACACTGCGGCTTAGACGATCTTTTGTAACACGCAGATTAAGTTCCTAATTCTGTAAGGTCAAGACAGTGCCAACTTCCCCAATAAATGCTAAAGTCATAATAGATGATTTCTGCTTACTTTAGGACCGGTTACTCAATATCTGGTTAACACTAATATGCGGTTAAACATCGTTATCGACATCGTATACGACTCCATGCATACAAAAGGGAGTCGGTAACGTCGATAACTATGTTTAACCGGAGATTAGCGTTAACCAGACATTGAGTAACCGGCCCCAAGTCTTTTTCTGTCATCCCAAGGGTCGGTTTCTCAATGTCTGGTTATCATTACCTCCCAATTAAGCACCATTATCGACGTTTTCGATATCATGTATATAACATGTGATCGATAAAGCAGTGTTTGCATTTAACCGGTGCTTCTATCTCCAATTTGTGTTAACCGGACATTGAACAACCGGCCTCGTCATTCTGCCTCTGTGGACGGGGCAAATCCATAAAGATAGAGATAAAGAAAGTGACAGAGAAAAAGATAAAACTGAAGAATGAGATATGTTAGTTTATGTTAAGTTATGTTATGTTGTGGTATGTTAAGTTATGTTATATTATGGTATGCTAAGTTATGTTATGTTAAGTTATGTTATGTTAAGTTATGTTATGTTATGGTATGTTAAGTTATCTTATATTTTAGTATGCTAAGTTATGTTATGTTAAGTTATGTTATGTTATGGTATAATATGCTGTGTTATTCAATGCTATGTTATGTTACGTTGTTCAATGCATTTCACCTCAACTAATCTCTTCAACTCTCAGTTCACCTTAACTCACCTCATTTCATCTCAACTCAATTTGCCTCGCCTAACTTCAACTCACCCGAACTAATGTTATTTCACCTAAACTCACCTTATTTCACCTCAACTCTTCTCACCACAGCTCAACTCACCTTAATTTTAGTGGTTGTATTTCAACCGCTGGGCGAACACTAGTTCATTAAAATTTTCTTTACTCTGCCTGTGTAGATATCAAGAAAGTTGTGTTGTTCTGTGACTTCGTTCCATAATATTTTAACTTGTTCCGTTTGTTTAACTTTTTTTTTTTTAAATGGATAACTTAAAAGTAGCTCTGATCCAGTACTCCATGAACTTACAGGATTTTACACGAACTTGGCAGGAAGTTGCAGGAAAAATGTTCCCGTACTCCAAAATCCTCCAAAATCCTGTAAATGAGAGCGACTTTTGGAGAGTTGTGTAGAGAATGAAGTTGCAAGATTTTACCCGAACTTTTTCTTCTGGTAAAATCATGAAAAGTGTCAAGCAATCACTGGTTGACGTTTTTACAGGAAAAATGGTTTTTTGTTCCCGTACTTTTTGTTGTTACTCACTTTTTACTCTCACTTCAGAGAGTAATTTTGCTGTTTGACAATTTTACAGGATTTTTCACGAAAAGTATTGGATCAGAGCTAGTATCTCAAGTGATGTCTCGAAGGATGAGAGGGATGAGATAAATGAGGATCATATATTAAGTATAAACGATTAAATAAATTGTCATTTTATAATACAATTAAGTAAAGCAGACATATTTTCTCATTACAAGAATTTATTGGAAGCAAAAAAGCAGTGTTATCCTGAAACAATGCTAATTTTGGAAAATGGAGTAAAGATTCCTACTCAAGCTATAATCGATCAAATAGTAACACGAATACATAATGATCCGAGCATCAGGAATAGAGAATTTTTGAATCCCATCGTGTTACCATAGCTTGGCGCCATTCAATTATCCTCCCTGTTGAACCACTTCGTGTCGCTGATATATCTCTCATCTTGCGTCGGTATTTGAAACCTCCCTTAGGTTGGGCGGAAACGATGAACCCAGATAACGCAGCCTGCTTCTACGCAGTGCAGGACGTTTACATAGGAGATGTAAGGCTGTCTCCTCCTCTCCGAAGTCCTTACAGCTTCCGCAACATCTTCGGAAAGGCGCGCCGTGTCCTTATGCCTGCTTACCTATTAGATAGTGCCCAGTTAGAGCCTCCACACCATTAGATATAATCTCCGTTCTAAAAACGAGAGAGTGGGTATACCCTTTCGTGAACGCTTCCGTTCCCAATTTCATTTCATTTCAATTAGGCCACATCTGCCTGAAAATTCGACAAGCCGTACTTTGACTTCATCGTTCTTCAGCTTGTTTGTATACAAATTCACTAAGTACCAGCTTTCAAGTGGAAGCAATGCGTTCTTTATCAGGAAGAATCTGCTTGGTCGTGCCTTCCATTGCAAGTTCACTCTATGTCCCTATGACCAGGTACCCAAGTGAAGTGAAGTCTGCTCTGTTTTGCCATCTCCTGTAGAGATAGGCGGCAGCTCAGTGCTATCTTTGAGTAAAACTTGAAAGCGCTCAGAGCTTTGAGTGCAGCCTGGCGATCACTAAAAATGAAGACGTCTCTTCCTATCATTTCGGTTCCAAGGTAAGCCTCCATAGTCTAATAACCTAAAAGAGATTTTCAGAGGGTTTCATAAGGAAACAGCTCCTCCTACCTTACCGTAGATAATAATACTGTGTTAATATCTTCTTTACACTTCTTCCTGCTTGGGATTCTTGTGTTGAAACTGTCTTCCGGAATGAAGCAGGCTTCAGGTTGCCATGGGGATGCCTCTCTTAATCGAAGAGCAGCGAGCGCTGCCACCTGCTGTCCAGCTAAATCTAAAATAGCGATCAGAGCATCGTTTGCCCCTTGGTGAGTAGACTGAGGTTGACCCTTTTGTCTAATGCAGACCACCATACGATCACTCCATACAGGAGGATTGGTCTAATGACTGATATAAATATCCATTAGCAAATCTGAGCACTGAGGCCCAATCTCTTGCCTATGGCCCTTTTACAAGTATAGAGGACTAGAAGCGAAGCCTCCTTACAATGCTGGACTATATTTTCCTTCCACTTCAGCTTCTCATCTAAAATAACGCTTGGAAATTTGACTTTTGTAGCAAGACTTAACCGGACGCCGTTTATCTCCGGTGTAGACCGAAGGCATTTTATATTTTCTCGCTTAGGCCACAGCGGCTGGACCACCGGGATGAGCCTAAGGTGCTTGGGGTTAATATGTGAGGCTTTTCCGGCTTTTGGAATATAGACGGCCGAGTATACTTTCCCAAGGAGGTGAAGGATCCATCCCGCTTTTGTAAGCAAACTTTCGGATTAGGAGAACTGGAGGGAATCTTCTGTAGCCTGACAGTTTCGGAAAACTCTCGATGCCACCACAGAAAATTTTCGCCTATTCGCCTCCCTCAAAGCTTTTTTATAAATCCGGAGTAACCGCTTGTACTCCTGCCGTTCAACCTCACAGCTAAGCCTTTTGGCCTTATTGAATGGCTTCCTGCAATATTTGCGAAGTGAGTCCCGCGACCACCAGTGGGGTTTACCTTTGCTCCACGGTTTAGGGTGAAGGTACGACGGACCTATGGTACCTGAGTAGGTCGAGGTAAATACGTTGATCATGTTTTCTAGATCCTCGGTACAATTAGGTTCTATGGGGCTAAGTTAAAAAACGTCTCTTCAGATAGCTTGTTATAATAACTCCAATCTGTGTTTTTTGAGTTTGTGCATATTGTTGGGCTCGTTGGAGAGAAATTCAATACTATCTCAATACAGCTATGGTCAGAGAGGGAGTGTTCATTCAGAACCCGCCAACTTACAACCATTTCAATTAAGCTTTCACTGCATAGTTATGTCTAACGCTTTCTTACGGTTTTTAGTAATGAAGGTGGGCTCCCTACCTTTATTACATATAAGTATATAAGTGGATTGGTTGTTAAGAGGTAGTTGAAAATTGGCTGACCCCGTACTTGGTCACACAAAATTTCGCAATGTTGAATGAGTAGGGTGCTCCCGAGTCGTACGGCATGTATGCTGAAACCAACACAATGAATGTGCTCTCAAGCTCCCAAAGTGTTCAAAAACTTTGACTTGAAAAATGAAGATTTGGTTGAAAAATGAAGATTCTGAACTATTTTGAATAATAAATTCCAATTTGGCACTCCTGTGCGCTGCGGTGAGTGGTTAAAAGTAGGTACTACCACTCCCTAGCATGTGGGTTTTAAGTCATTCTCACCATGTTTACCATTGAAAAATTAATATTTATTTCAATNAAACTTCAAAAAAGTGCAACAAATTTTCACCTAAGTTTCAAACTTTTTTCTCGGAAGTGTTAGAATTTTTTTGAGTACACAGTTTTTTAGCCACTGCAATTTTAGTCTGATAATGTGCAAATTTCAAGTGGCTAAGAATTACCGTTAATTTTTCAGAATTTTTTTTGTCGCATTGGCTTCCATATAATGAATAAACTCAATTTATTTGTATATGGATGAAAACCGCAACACCTTTGGCGAAAAAAGTTCTAAAAAATCAACGGTAACTTCTAGCTACTTGAAACTTGCAGATTATCAGACTAAAATTGATTGGGCTATAAAACTGTGTATTCAGAAAAATTCAAACACTTCCGAGAAAAAAGTTTGAAATATAGGAGAAAATTGGTTGCACTTTTTTGAAGTTTTCTACAAATTGTTACACTTGGGTTTATATGGGGTTTGTTAGAGAAAGAACTGTATTTTAATTGAAAATTCTCAAAAATAAACAAATAAACATAAGTTGCACACAATATCACTTCGAAATGGCGTGCTATAGATATGACCGATACTGTATGTTAACATGATTATATTATTATATATAATTCAATAATATTTTTATTTGAGAAATTTAAATACAAACTTAAAAGACCGCATACTAATACACATTTCTTTTAAAATGGATCAACCAGTCAATTTTGACTTCAGATTCGAATTTAGCTACCCCAAAAACTCATGAGTAATGTAGTTATAAGCAATTCTTATTATTAATTTTAATATAAAAACTTTTTCTTAAGATTTTAGACGCCACATTGGATCGGACATTTGGTTTTTTGTCATTTTGTCTTCAGATTTAACGACATCGAAAAAACCCCTGTGAACCTGAATTAATATGCGTATTCATGGAAACGCGTTCATGTCTCGTAACCGCGTAAACCTCGTATATAAAACGATTTTCCATAAAAAATTAAGTAAGTTTACGAGGTTTACTTGGTTACCAGCCACTTAAGCGTTTAGATGAATTGCCCTAATGTGAATATACTAATTTTTTAAATTGCGGGCTTACGATGGGTATCAAATATCACTGTGCGAATGGGGGATAACAATCCAACTGAACATAGAAAGTGAAAGCAAAACATTCTCAGCAAGATTTGTACACTCACTGTACGTCGTTAACTTATAAATTTTTCCAATTAAATGAAATTATTTATTGAACATACATAGTACATAAAAAGTTTGAACATCTCAATTTAAACTCCGATTAGTATGATACTATACTAAATATAAGAATAGAAACGGCATATGTTACCTCTGCTGCAAGAATGTCATGATACAAAAAACCAAAAGCTCGAGAAAAACGGCTTTAAAATTCACTGTTTACAAACGCACATTTTCTTCAAATGATATGTTTATAATCGAAACCACTATGAAATTTCTGCAGTAAAGGTACGATACAACCTGGACTTGAAGTGCGCTAAAGTACGCCAGCATATATTTAAATTAAGTCTGTGAAAAGGACAAAAGGATAAATTAATATACATATGTGTGTATATATAAAATACATAGTTCTAGCTTATATAATACAACCAATTTTCCATTAGTTCTTTTTCTATTTTTAATTATATCAACTCATAAAAAAGTATTCGCTCTAATTTAGCGAATATACATATGTATGGATATTTTACGAATGGCGAATTTCTCATTTTACATACTTCTGTCGAAATTGCAAATCCTATTTATAAAATGCAGATATCGCCACATTATCATTAAAGTTTCATCCAATCAGTTGATAAAAATAAGAATCTCCAAAAATTTCCTCATCATTTATAATGTCTGAAACGAGTTATAAATAATTTGGCCTTTTAAATACAAGGCTAAATCCAATTGGCGAAAAAACCTACTACCTTAACCGCTTTATTTCTTCATTTACTTGTTTGAAATTTCCATAACCTCCAGAGCATCCAGCCATCACGGAATAATGAATTCTTGAACCTCAATACCGGGACTTTCGACTGTTAGTATACTATTTTCATTTGCCTTATCCGTGTGATCAAATGAAATTGCATCTGTAATATCGTGTTCATCTTCTATAGCACTTATGGTTTCATCTGAATCATAAGTTATCAACTTGAAAGCAGCATCCATGTCACTGCTCACCTCATCTCCATCATCACACATCTTTTCTACTGCAGTATTTTCTTCCTCTTCTGTACTACCATGCACAGTCGCCTCATCAACGTTCTCATCGATCCTTTCAATTTCAAACATATCATTTGTAATCATTTCATTATCTAAATCATCAACGGGCTGTTCTTCTGTTTGATTTCCATTTTTTACGGTACTGCTTGGAATTTCTTTATCCGCGTCATCTTCAGTTTCATCGATTTGAATTTTCTTCATTTGGCACCACATTTGAATGGTGCGCACACCAGGTAACGGATAATTCTTTTCCTTTAGCATAATATACATTTTGGGGCTAGTCCTATATAGTTTAATGGACATCTTAATATCTTCTTCATTCCAGCGTTGGGTCTTTCCACTTTTTATCATTCTAATCTGCTTAGGAGTGAATATCGTTTGCAGTTTCTGCTCCAAATTTCTTTGCTCGAACTCGGCTCTCTTAACGCGCATCTCCAAAGCAGCTTTTTCCTTTTCATATTTAACTGATGCCAATTCTAATTTAAATTTATCCTGTCTTAGCGTTACACTGCAAAATATTTGAATAGATTTTTTTAATATAACATTCTATCTAATCCATATATTGTACGTTACTGACATTTGCTGTTCCAAACGGGTGGCTTCTTCTAGCCTCAATTTCGAGCATTGTTGCAAACGTTGATTTTCAGTCTTAAGCGCTTCGCTGTTGGAATTTATACAAGTTAATTGCTTTCGCATATGTAAATTTTTTTACGTATGCAGTACACTTACATTTTCTCTTCCAGAAATTTCGTTTTCAGTTCTGCATCTTTCTTTGCCGTTTCACTATAAAAAAAAAAACACAAACTTACTGCATAAACATAAATAGCCTGCAAATCAAAGTTCCAGAAATCTTTCGGAGTATCTCATTTCTGATACGATTTTTTACGAATCTTTAAAGAAAATTATATGAAGTGGCGACACGAACTCAAAGAAATTACTGTACGAGAAATTAAGAAAATTCTCAAAAAATTCTGCAAGAAATTCTTTACATGGCAGCATTATTTTCACTGATTTACCGATTTTTTGCGAAATTTCTTAAAAAAAAATCTAAGTATGACAGTTTATTTCATTTTAGAAAATTTTGCAAGAAATCAGATGAGATCTTTAAGAATTCTTAAAAATTTCTCTACAATTCAGAATACTCTGAAAAAATGATTTGCAGGGTATAGATTCAACTAACACTTTGTTTTCCAAGTAATCTATTGTACAGTTCAGATCACGAGAGGGTGCAGTCATCAACGAAATGGTAGGTGAAGCATATGTTACTGGCGTGGTGTGGCACAAAGCTTTTGCTGGTTTATTTAAAGCCTTTGGCAAAATATATGCGACCTTAACTACAGGTTTCGCAGCGGTAGATGATTTGTTCTGCGTTTCAGCCTCTGATGTTTTATGCGAAATGGCTGCTGCTTTTGTTGAAGTCTGTGGTAGAGTACTACTTTGTGATGGCCATGGCTTTTTCAGGGCTGTAATTAAGGATGCAATCTGATTTTTCTTAACGGACGGTACAGCACCCTTTTTAAGGTAGCGCCATCTTCCGAATCCTGTAAAATAATTTCGATTAATCAAAGCATGATAGTTTATTAAAAATTGAGAAATGTTCCGAATGGTGTCTGCTAGTTCGAGGCTATGGAGGCTGGTACAAAAAAAAGAAGGGGTGTGCCACCAGCTTAAAAGAGGAAAGACCAAAGAATTCAATGGGATGCTTCACTTTCTTCTCCGACTACAGGGTTCCTCGAACAAACAGATACTTTTCGGAACCCAACCCCCAAAATTTACATACCCATTTCAACTTTTAAGCTTCCTTCATAATCATCTGGCAGAAAATGTTCACTACAAACTTTTGCATTTCTGCCGACTGCTTGTTCGCAAAAGTCCGCCCATTTTTGGAACAACTCTTGGTTGTTTGGGAATTTATGAAAATTTATTGTACTGTCTTTGATAGAGCTCTTGCAATATAGGACAGCGCACTTCATATTAATAGATGCGTATCAGTTTTTTTACCACCGCCGAATAAAGAAAAAATGGATGCGCTCTGTCTGCGAATGCCGTAAACAAAAATCCGATAACTTTTCCTAAGGTAAGATGCCTTTGAGAAGTTTATGTCAATTTCGAATATATAAATTCTCCGAGAGGTGTTATGATTCCACCAAGATAAGCTCCAATATCAAGAAATCCAACAATTGCAGTGATAAAAAATAACAAGAACGATTGAAACAACACAAACGACGAACAGACTAAATATGGCAAAGTCGACGTCGACTTTCGACCAAAATCGACTTTTTATTCCTGAATTTTATATTACGTTCAGACCGACAACGAAAACACTTTGAAAACGAGTTTAGGCATTTTGGGCTGAAGTCTGTTGATACTGGTTGTTAGTGTTTTCGTTGAGATTTCTTACATATTTTGCATACAGTTTTGCCACACAAACAAAACCAAAACACTTCCCCCTGACATTCTTCACATTTACAAACTTTAACATTCATTCCTTTTTTACCTTGGCCAGCCAATTGACAATAAATCCGAAATGGCGTATTAAAGATTATAAAATATGACTTCCACTTCGATAGATAATCGAAAAAAACCAGTGAANAAGGTAAGATGCCTTTGAGAAGTTTATGTCAATTTCGAATATATAAATTCTCCGAGAGGTGTTATGATTCCACCAAGATAAGCTCCAATATCAAGAAATCCAACAATTGCAGTGATAAAAAATAACAAGAACGATTGAAACAACACAAACGACGAACAGACTAAATATGGCAAAGTCGACGTCGACTTTCGACCAAAATCGACTTTTTATTCCTGAATTTTATATTACGTTCAGACCGACAACGAAAACACTTTGAAAACGAGTTTAGGCATTTTGGGCTGAAGTCTGTTGATACTGGTTGTTAGTGTTTTCGTTGAGATTTCTTACATATTTTGCATACAGTTTTGCCACACAAACAAAACCAAAACACTTCCCCCTGACATTCTTCACATTTACAAACTTTAACATTCATTCCTTTTTTACCTTGGCCAGCCAATTGACAATAAATCCGAAATGGCGTATTAAAGATTATAAAATATGACTTCCACTTCGATAGATAATCGAAAAAAACCAGTGAAGACATGGATCGGAATGAGTGGAACGTGAGTTTTCAAGTAGTTTTCTCCGAAAACTGGGCCTCTTTTGACAGATTTTACATGGACGAAAACATTTTTTCGATGTCGGTCAGGACATGGTATAAAACTTATATTTTCGTCAATGTAAAATCTTCGAAATGAAACCCAGTTTTCGCTGAGAACTACTTGAAAACTCACTTTCCACTCATTCCGGTCGGTGTCTGCACTACTTTTTTCGATTATTTATCTTTAATATGCAATTTTGGTTTTATTGTTAAAGCTGATGCCATATAAAACATTGTGGCCTGTAGTCATAGGGAAGTTAGGTCGGTGTTATGCAGAAATTTTGTTCGGCAAACTACGTGCAATTGTTATTGCAGCAAACTCGGAGAGAGCGAGTTTGGCGACTCTCACAACAAACTAATATTGTTTGCTCAAACTGCATCAAATTCGATGTTGTCATATACAAACATTGTAGACAATTGTTTACAATTGACAAATGTTCTTCTTTTGCCTGGAAACCGCCTGGAAGCTACCTGGAAAGTACCTGTCAAAATGTATAAATATCCCATGAACGAAAGACATTTAAGGCTGATTCACATACAACTTTCTTCGCTTTGCTTGATAGTTCTTTGCTTTGACATATAAGATCGATGTAGGCATATGCATGAGTATGCTCACATAAAAAACGTTTGAAGCAAAGCAAAGCAAAACCAAGCAAAATCTTGGGCAACTCTCAACTTTTGCCCGCTTTGGCAATCAGCTGTCTACATTTATCTTTTCTTGTGCGCTTGCATTTGCATTTAATGACAAAAATAGGGTAAATAGGAATTTTTATTGCTATTATTAATGCATATTATATATTGCTATCAATTTGACAGATAAAAAATTTGGAGGAAAAGGAGAACACAAAAGCTGTCAAAGCGTTTATTGCGGCATAACTTCTGCGTTTCGCGCTTTGTGGTCAAAGTTTGAACTGTCAAGCAACGCGAGGAAAGATGTATGTGAATGGCCCTTTATATTTTTGGTTCATGAAAATATCCTGCCAAAATGTTAGACAGGGTGTTTAAAGTGATGTAAAAAAGGCAAAAGTTATTAAAATAAAGTAAAAGATTGGCAAAATATGCATTTAGTTAAATGGATTCCTGCATTTGTATGCCATTTTAGTATTTTGCGGCGTTTTGGTCAATAACTATTACAGTTAATAGAACTTTTTTGCTGTTTTTGTCAGAGTCTGTTTAAAGTTTTTTTTTTAGATATTAGTGTAACCCTGTAGCAAATAAAATCAGGTGATCTCAGCTGTGAGGCATTAGTGCAACACATCTGATTCTTTTTTTATACCATGTTCTGACCGACAACGAAAACACTTTGAAAATGAGTTTTGGGATTGTGGGCTGAAGGCTGTTCACACCGGCTGTTAACGTTTTCGTTCACATTTCTTACATCTTTTGATTACAGTTTTGCTACACAAAAACAGAATCTGAATACTTTTCCTTCAATTTCTTTTCATTTACAACCTCATCCTTTCATTCTTATACTATGTTCTGATCGACATCGAAAACATGTTTTCGTTGCTAAAACTGGTTTTCGACTTAAAACTTGTGTTTTCGTCCATGTAAAATATGTCAAACGAAAATCAGTTTTCGCTGAGACCTAAAAAGCGCGGAACGTCTGAAAAGCTTGTTGAGGAATTGTACTCTAACTGTGCTCAGCTGATGGCTTGACTTTCAAGTTTCCTCACGACTTGAAAAGAAAAACTTATGTCAAGTCGACGTTCAAGTTCTAAAAGTGCGAGTGTGTTACGGCCCGTCTCTACAGGAAAAAGTTTTTGCCTACCAACTGTAATTTTTATTGCGTGAAATAAATTTTATCAGAGGCAAATATATGTGAATTTTTTATCTTGATAAAGGCATTTGTAAGATGGGTTTTTGCCGGATTTAATCACTTAAAGAATTTAGAAAATTTTATGTTTCACATCCAAGTAAATAATAGCAAATATTTTAATAGAAAGCAGCTAATTTTTTGTTTGAATATAATATGTTACCGCCACGAGCTTACCGCGCAAATGAAAATGTAGCTGTCAAAGTAAAAAATTGCTGGCAATATTTATCAAGATAAGGGTTTTGATATGATATTTGTGGCCTTCATTGGCAAACTATTCCTGATAACATAATCAAGATAAAAACTTTTGCCTGTGGAGAAAGCAAGTTAGTAAAAAGTGTAAGTGGATTGCAACTTGCTTTCAAGTTCTTGATACGTGTATCCTCCAAATTACCGCACGATGTAGCGTACAAAGGTGGCGCATTCCGTAAACCTCTACTGCCAATTTCGAAAACTTTTTTATTTCGGTGTCTGCTGTTTTCTTCCTTCTGTAGATGGTTGCCAGTCGTAAGTTTTTCAGTTGGTAAAAAAGTTATAAGTTCCTATTCAAAATACGTGTAAATTATTTGAAATTTACTATCGAATGAGGTTTTTTGTTGAAAAATAAGTAGTTTATATTTAGCTAGCATCTATTATAGCACGAAAAATTTTAGTTGAAAAGGTAAGTTTATGAAAAGGCATTGATGAGTGGCAGCACTGCAGTAAACAACACTGAGGGCTCCAGTAATCGACAAAATTCTGCGTATATAGACAGCGTTTAAGTATAAGTTCTGCGTTCTTGACTAATTTCACCTTAAGTCGCTTTGAGAAATAATTTCAACTTGCCAGGAGCAAGCAATTTTCATTTCTGATGAAAGTGCCGTCAAACCAATCGAGTGTTGCCCTGTCACATGGCAATTCCCAAATTTATGGGATATGCTACTCCCTGGGAGTTAATTATTGGAGGATGTCTTTCTCGGGAAAAACAAACTCCAGGAGAACAAACACCAGGGAGTATGAAGAATTGTAAAGATATTCAGGCCGATTCTACGATAAACGGCGGAGTCGACCTGTCAACTCCAAAATTTTCGGGGAAAATGCTACTCCCTGGGAATTAATTATTGGGGGATTTCTTTCTCGCGAGAAACAAATTCCCGGAGAACAAACTCCCCGGAAATATTAAGAATTGGGCTGATTGAATAAAATGTTAGAAACCGTTTGATTATTTTATTCTCTACTAATATGAAGTATTAATGCATTCGACATTTCGTGGCTGTTTTGTGCATATTTTAGTATTTGAAGTAAATTTTTCAAGTAGAATAAAAAAAATGCTAAAATACGCACAAAATACGCATATATGTATTTAAATAGCCGTCTTCAGTGCTTGAAAATCACGCTTGCGCGAAGAAGCATGTGAGATCCCGCACATGAACCAAAAATACAAGATCACGCCTTCTTCTTAGTAGCCTGTTATAATCGCATTTAGGAAAAAAGTTGGGTGACTTTGACATTAGCCGTTTGTTTACATTTGTTCGTTGTTTACAATTTGGTGGTGGCTTTTTACTGCAATTTTCTTAATTTTCGCTTGTGACAACGTGTGCACACATAAGGTAAAGAATAATTTAATACAACGACATGATTTATAGAAGAATTTGCATAATAAAAATGATTATTCATGCGTTCAACAATTACGCGGTTTTTTTGTTCTCTGCGTTGTTTATTTCTTCCAACAAAGATGGCGTCGAGATTTCAACAGCTAGAAAATAACTTTTTTCTTTCTTTCGGGATGGCGTGATCTTGTGTCTTTCGTTCATGGTTCCCGCACATGTAGACCGCAAAAAGTACGAACCGAGCGGTTTGCGGGCTCTCGCTTGCTTTCAACAGTCAGCTATTTTCTCATTCCGTAAAATTCTTTGAAGCAGCGTCACACGGCAACATTCGAATGGATTGGCAGCACTTGCAGCAAAAACGAAAATTTGCATTTGTGCAGCACGAGGAATTTGAAATTATTTCTCGAATTCAATTTGCGTAATTTCAGTTGCAGTTACATCTTGCAATTTTTATTTCCGAAAGTGATTTTTGCAGTTCTGCAAAAAGGATTTTTGTGTGTTTACGCGTGCAACTAAAAGAGCCTGTCAGACGTGGCAATATTTCTTTCTTTCGCACGCAATTCGCTGTCAAATTGAGAAAGAGAAATTTTATTTCGATGTGTGAACAGCCAGAAAGATCTTTCTGTCACCTTTCGGAAATCAGTTTCAGAAATAAAAGTTGCATGGTGGGACTGCAACAGCAAGAGCGAAAATCGATTTCGGAAATATATTTCAACTTGCTCGTGCTGCACTAGCAATTTTTATTTCTTCTGCAAGTGCTGTCAAACTAATCGAGTGTTTCCGTGTGGCCCTGATCGTGAATTTGTGTAAAATGATAAAAAATATTGTTGAATTAAATATCAAAAATGCTTGAAATATATTATTTTGTTTAATATACTTAATCGTTAAATTATTGTTTACACGACAAAAACGTTAATTATAACCTATATTTTCTCGCTTTTGCAAGAGAAATAGCAAACAAACGACAACCCCACCGCCCATGGTTGCATTTTAGTATCGAGAAAGATTGCCAGAAACTCATTCGCTGTGAGAACAGCCAAAAAGCGATTTCAGAAATTTTTCCTGCAATTCGCCTTTCGGAAATAAAAACCTCTTTCGAAAGACACTTTCCATGCAAGGTGTGACTGCTCATGCAACTGATTTCTCAATTTGACAGCCTTTCCGAAATTCATTATATTATCTGACACGCTCTAAACTTTCGCTTTCGCATTTCGGAAGCAAAATCCGTAGAAGCATTTCAATTTTTAACCGCACCCTTAACAGCTACTCTAAAAAATTAAAACTGCCGCGTGCAAACGATGTGTAAGTAGAAAGTGATCAAAACACAAGCGACCGGACTTTATAGATGTTTGTTGTTTGTTTGGAAATTGCATTTTAACAAATTGTTGATAGATTTGAAAATAAAAGCGATTGTACCTCCAAATACCCAGGCAATATGAATAAAAAAACGTTTGCTAACCTAATGAGCATTGAGAAGAAAGCATTTGAAAAGAATGTGGAAAACTATCGAAGGTTGCTGTTAAACGATGAAAACGCCAGACCAATTAACCGAGCAATAAGCATTCAAACAGTTAAAGTTGAAACCATCTCAGACGAGGAATCATCGGATGAAGGCGCTACACCACCGAAGATGATGTTGAATTCTTTTGAAGGTAAAGTTGCAATAATTGAAGGAAATGCCGTTTAAAGGCCTACGAGATGCAATTATTGAATCACATTTGTACTATAGCAAATCCAACATTTGGGAAAGTGGCCGATTATCCGCGTATAGGAAGCGTTACTGCCAATGATCATTCAACAGCGAATTCACGTAAATATAAAAACGCCACACCCATCAAACGAGCAGTAAACACTTCCTCTGCAGGTAAATTTGAAAATGACGAAACCATAACATCATTGAAACGGGTGCAGAATTCTGTAGAAGGTAAAGTTGCAATCATTGAAACAACATGTTCATACATATACATTTGTTAACGGAATTCTATTATTTAATGAAGCTGGTTCCATAGTGACTCCAATGGCATTAAATTCTTCAGGTACATGTGGATTGGTAGTAGATCCTCAGCATGTGGAACATATTGTTTCGAAGGATTCTAATGCAGGTATTTCCAAATTGTATTAATAAAAAATTTGTATGCATATGTCACATCTAGTAATTTTACAGAAGTTGTCACTCTATTAAAAGCCATTATAGATCAACAAAATAACTTAGCTGTGTATATGACTAACTTGGACACACGCTTAAGGAATTTGGAAGACTGCGTAGAATATATGAGAACATATTGCACAGGAAATGTAAGTAGCGAAGCGTATGAAATGCATGGATGTGAAGTATCAAACTGTCCCATTGAGAATTAAACGAAAATAGCTGCGTTCTAAAAGGAAATATACTTCTGATAGCAATTATTACAAGGATCTTTGTCTAAACTGTTTTTCAACTAGACCAACATTAATTTCTACGGTAGAAAATGCCTTGCATCCATGCATTTACTCCTGCTGAAAAACTTTTAATTAAGTTGCATATGTATGTACAAACATATTCTTGTTTAAAATACAAGACCGCGTAACTGACAATTGTGCCAAAAGTGAGATTTGGTCACCGGCAGCTCCTAGCATCAAGCCTTATTAATTCATTCCAAAATATCGACTTATAAAACTAGCCTGGAAAATAGACAGCTGTCTTATTTTTAACTTACTTTTAAACCTCAATTTGTAGACTTAATACTTCTATTTTCAGTCTAGCACACAATCTGAAGTAATGCTTCAAGACAAAACGCCAAACAATAGAAAGGTAACTCTAAAAGTCACCAAATCAGACCCACTGGCTGAAGTTGTTACTATGTTGCCATTAACAACGATTAAATCGGCAGATGAATTTGAAGAAAAGCTGTCTAACAAAGAATGTCTGCAGTCAATGGTTGGTGAATGAAAAATTTTCATACATACATACATAACTTTACCTTAATTTAGAAAGGCTCTGTTTAACATTTTTGCTTCTTTACATGGTTTTACAATTTTTGGAAACTTAAGTTCTGCAGTTGCGAATTTTCCATACACTGGTTTTTTATAAACACTGAAACTAGGTCCCTAGTAAGTAGTCTACTGATGTTTGTGCACATCTGAATTTCATAAGAAAATGAGTTAAGGCCTTTCTATATTAAGATAATATATTCTATTTCACATACAGTATCGGTCATATCTATAGCACGCCATTTCAAAGTGATACTGTGTGCAACTTATGTTTATTTATTTATTTTTAAGAATTTTCAATTAAAATACAGTTCTTTCACTAACAAACCCCACATAAACCCAAGTTTAACAATTGGTAGAAAACTTCAAAAAAGTGCAACAA
>NW_016166100.1:0-25305 GCF_001687245.7 Rhagoletis zephyria | reverse complement strand
TTGTACATGTACATTATTTCTATATTACTTAAAAATATTATATTCTGATGAAATTAACACTGTCATAATGGGCAATTTGACTCGGTCCCGTGAAGTCCATTATAACGGGATTGCACTGTATATACTTTCCCTGCCAACCGATGTTACCAAAATCTTAACGAAATCTTTAGGAGTAGAGTCCGACTGATTTCCAATTTTTGGCCGATGCCGAGCCGATTCCTTAAAAAAAAACTATCGGAATATAAATTCATTCAAGAACAAATTTTTTGATAAACTTTTATACTACCAAAAGAAAAACATAAGCAAATAACATTACAAAACAAATAATTTGTAAGCATACATATCATTGCAATACTTTGTTCCATAGTCTTTTTCTTATTCAATGTTGAACTCATAGTAGTAAAAATATGTAATAGGTGTACTCATAGTAGTAAAAATATGCAACTCCTGCTGACTGTAATGGTGTTGTACATGGTGGAATTATACCAGGTAAAGTAATTAGAGTGAGAAGAAAGATTTTGACTTGGCCTTATTTGAAAATTTACCTATAAAATTATATATATAAGGCAGCCGAATGNTTTTAGAATTCTTTGGCTATTTCCCTTTCGTTTATTTAATGTTTCTACTTTTTTATTAAATTGTAGCTCTTTATCTAATAAAAACCATGTTAGTAAAAATTGCAAACTTTTTATTTAAACATTCTAAATATGCAGTTTTATAGCCCATTCAATTTTATTATAATGAAGTACAAATTTTAAGTAACTAGGACTTATATTGATTTTTGGAAATTTTTATGTGGAAGGTATTGCGGATTTTCTCCATACAAAAAAAATTTCGAACATACTTTTTTTGGAAGGAAATGCGTGAACAAAAAATTGTCGAAAATCAACACTTACCTAGCTACTTCAAACTTGCAATTTATTATACTAAAATTTAAAAGAGAGTGGCGTACTCAAAAAAATTCTAAAAAAATTTTATTAAACAGTTTAAAATTTTGATGAACATTTGTTAAAATTTCGGAAAAAAAGAATCGGCTAAGAATCTGCCAAAATCGGCCGATGCCGATGCCGAATCTTTTGGCCGATACTAGCCGATGCCGATTAATCGGTCGGACTCTGTTTACGAGTATCTCATTTCTGTAACGATTTTTAACGAATCTTCAAAGAAAATTGTATGAAGTGGTTCACACGAGCTCGTAAAGAAATTTCTGTAGGAAAAATAAATAGAATTTGAACAAATTCTTCAAGAAATTATTCACATAGCAGCATTATTTTCACTTCTTTACCGATTTTCTTCCGAAATTTCGTAAAAGAATCGAAGTGTGCAAAGTTTATTTCATTTTACAAATTCGGCAAAAAACCGGGTGGGATCTTTATGAATTCTTTAATATTTCTCTACGATTCAGAATACTCTGAAAAAAGGTTTGCAGGTTTATATCCTAATTTTGTAACGGTGACAAAAATTTATAAACTGACAAATTTAAACTTTTTGACATACATATGTATTTTTCCGGTAAAAAAAAACTTTGACAAGAATTTGTCGCTCATACAGAATAGAGCCGTTAATATAAGCAGCATAATTTAATGAATAATTTAACTCAAATCACAATAATGAGAAGCAATTTTAAAATCAATATTATTTTATGTAATCGATACTGATTTACTTGTTTGTATGTACATATTTACTATTTGCCTTAAATAATATCTGATTTAATTTCTCCTTTATCTGCAATATCTGCCAGCAATTTCCCACAGCCTATTTTTACTATCGGTTATATTTATCTTTCGCAGTAATTATTTCATTGCTAAAATGCGAGTATATACATATGTATGTTAATTAAAATAACAGCTTAACATAAACTTTACCAACTATGCTAAATGTACATACATATGTAACTACACTTTAACTGCAGCAACAACTTTTGCTAAAGTATGGATTTGTTAATTATGTTCAACTGAGCATATGTTAACATAATTAATTTTTGTTTAAATGATACAGCACTTTCGAATGTATCTTGTATAAATATGTACATAAATACCTGGATACATAAGTAATTATCTGTATGATTAACTATACTTCGTTAAAAAAAAACAAGGCATTGTTGATGAAATTTCGGGCGGTTTTCATTCGATACTTAATCTATAAATACTTAGGTCTTACACTCAGAGAAGGAATCAAGTTTTCGTCCTCAATCTTAGGATTTCCGAACTTAAAATCTGACTAAGATTGAAAATACTAAAATAGAGGAAACAAATCTTATATTAAGTATTATGTTGTTGAGTACCAAATACTGGCATCAAGATCATGCAAACTAAAAAAAATTAGGTATATCCTATCATTAATTTTTTCACGCGTATTTTTGTGAAAATATTGCTCAGTCCGACCGATGCCAAATTTTTGGCCGATGCCGATGCCAATGCCGATTAATCGGACAGACTCTAACATTTTAAGTCGAAGTATGAAAGGTTGTGATAACTAACCCAACCTTTTTCTTTATGATGTTTCTTAAAATAAATTACTCGTACTCATGGGCGTAGCCAGGTAGCAGCAGATGGCAGAAAACACATAGTGCACATAAATTTCTATAATAAAAATAGCATATAAGGGGCTGCTAATAAATCTATTTTAAATTATAGTTAAATCACTAGTTAAACTTAACTACAGAAAAATTACACAGAATTTTCTGGTGTTGAGTTAACTAATGATTTAACTATACTTTAAAATAGATAAGTTAACGGCCCTTAATGAATTCTTTATTTATTACACGGTGTGACAAAACAAAAAAAAGTTTGTAAAATTTAGCGTAAATGAATATACCAGCCTACAAAATCTGCCTACTCAAAATGTTGAATACGCCCTCATATTTATACACACATAATTATATAATTTAAGAGAAGATATTTCGCTGCAAAGCAACGATTATAAATTGTTAGTTTATCTTACAAAATTGCGGAAATTGATCCCCGTTGCCGGAATCACGAGGATTTTCGGGCCCCTATATTGCCCCACTCGAACAAATATTAAAGAGCATACGGAAAAGTTAATTTTTCTACATTTTTTTTTATTTTGAATAACGTCTGGTCTGGCTATTTGGTTTACTATACAGGTATGTAGAGCTATTAATTTAAAAAATGCATCAGGGTTTAGTTGATATTTGCCTTTGACCACTATGTTCTGTACATTTCCCAGTACTGCAAAGCTTTTGATTGCCATTCACCTGGAGGTGGCCAGAAGTGATTCGTGTGCTTACGGTTCAAATCGCAGCTCACTATGTTCAGATATTTATATCCATGAATCCTCTGGCTAGCGACCGGACACTCGTTTGGGAGCGAGCTAAAGTGTGAGGGCGTAAAACCCCGCGTGCGCTGGGTTTGGAGCCCGCCACGTTAAAACCCTGCCCAATGAAAAAAAAAACACATGCCTCGGATATTACCCCTGTTTGAGGGTATGCACTTGGAATATCCGAACCGTTAATCAGGAAGGCGCCTCTGCCCGGCTGGTTGATGTCCTAGGGAAAATAAAGGCTGACATCACCGCCATCCATGATCCGCATCCGTATCAAAGCGATATTCTTCAACATCTCGCTCATATGTGCCAATGCCCCGATGGAAGAGAAGGACGAGGCATCCAAGGATCTCATTTACGAGCGCTTAAAGCGTACATATTAGCGCTGCTCCCGACTTGTATAAAAATCGTGCTTGGCGATTTCAATACCAAAGAGGGCAACGAGGGAGCTTTGGTGCCGCTGTCCGAAAATTCAGCCTCCACATAGAACGTCCGATAACGTGCTGAGGCTACTTGGTAGTATGTAATACTGGTTTCTAGTATAAAAAGATCTATCAAGCGACATTGGTGTCTCCAGATCGAAAAACGGGAAACCAAATCGAGCATGTTGTGATAGAAGGAAGGTACACTTCCAGTGTTTTAGATGTGCATACGTACACTTCGAGGGCCTAACATCGACTTGCACGACTAAATATATTGATGCTGCCAATATACGCACCCGCCTCGGTGCAGCAAAAAATGTGTTCCAATTGATTCGTCACTGGACTCTCACACCTGCTGCAGTGCGAGCAGTGGAACCACATTTCTCGCTCATTACTGGTATGATAAGGAGTGACAAGAAGCTGCAGATAGGAAAGGTGCCGACTGCAGTACTACGCTGCGATCGGGCGCAATGCGAGCCATGTTGAATCGTTATAGAGAACTGAAGATTGAAGCTAGACGTATTTGCCGCAATAAGAAGAAAGAGGTCGAAATACGTAAGTGCGAAGAGCTTGAAATGCTGGCCGGCAGAGAAAACACCCGAAATTGTTAGCAGAGAGTTGAGCGACTTACGGAAGGTTTTAAGACTCCTTTAGGAACAACCATGGCGACCTAGTGACCGATGTCCAGAACGTACTCAAGTTATGGAGTGAACACTTTTCGACCCTTTTGAATGGCAGAAGCACTGAAAGAAGTGGAGAAGACGAACCCCAGTCCCCAGTCGATGGCGATGAAGTCGAGATTCCAGCGCCTGACTATGACGAGGTACGAATAGCGATTATGCTGATGAAAAGGAACTAAGTTGCTGGAGCTGACGGCCTGTCAGCACGAGCTATTCAATTACGATGGCAAGGAGCTAATAAGGTGCATGTCCGACGACTGGACTTTAAGTGCGCTCTGCCCACAAGCGACCCCGTAATGCGTTCCAACTACCGCGGGATCAGCCTTCTAAGCATAGGTTACAAGATTTTATAGAGCGTATTGTGTGAAAGGCTGAAGCCCAGGGTCAATGAACTGATTGGGCCTTATCAGTATGGCTTTAGGCCTGGCAAATCCAACACAGTCCATGTATTCATAATACGCCAAATCTTGGAAAAGACCCACGGGAAAAGATCGACACTCACCACCTATTTGTCGACTTTAAAACCGCTTTCGACAGCACTAAAAGGAGTTGCCTATACACCGCTATGTCTCAATTTGGCATCCCCTCAAAACTCGTACGGCTGTGTAAAATACCACCGGCCCCGTCAGAATTGGGAAAGACATCTCCGAACCGTTCGCTACTAAATGGGGTTTCAGACAGGGCGACTCCCTTTAATTATTTATTTATTTACTTTGATGTTGGAGAAGATAATAAAAGCTGCAGAACTGAACCGCTTAGGAACAATTTACTACAAGAGCGTACAATTGCTGGATTATGCCAATGACATCCACATCACCGGTAAAAAAAAAACAGCGAAGTCTGTACTGCCTTTTCCACGTTCGATAAGGAAGCAAAGTGAATAGGCCTGGTGATAAACAAGGACATTACGAAGTATCCCGTGCCATCAAACAAACTGTCAACGCATTCACGCTTTGGCACCCGCGTCACTGTTGACAGTTATAATTTCGAGAAAGTGGAGATTTTCGTTTACTTGGGAACCAGTATTGACACCGATAATAAGAAAATCCAACGCAGAATTACTCTTTCCAACAAGTGCTACTTTGGACTGAGTAGACAAATTCAGGAATAAAGTCCTCTCTAAACGTACGAAAACCACACTCTAAAAGTTACTCATCATGCCCGTGCATGTATATGGCGCAGAAGCATGGACAATGACAGTATCTGATGAGGCGGCTCTTGGAATATACGAGAGAAAGATCTTGCGGAAGATTTACGGGTCTTTGGGCGTTGGCGACGGCGAGTATCGCAGACGATGGAGTGATGAGCTGTATGAGCTTTGCAACGACATGGACATAGTGTAGCGAACTAAAATACAGCGGCACCGCTGGCTTGGCCATGTCGTTCGAATGGACACCGACGCTCCAGCTCTGAAAGTATTCAACTCGGACCCCGCTGGTGGTAGCAGAGGAAGAGGGAGGCCCCCCACTACGATGGAAAGACTAGGCGGAAAGGACTTGGCTTCACCTGGCATTTCTAATTGGCGTCAGTTGACACAGAAGAGAAACGACTGGCGTGCTTTGTTGAACCCGGCCAAAATTGCTTAGACGGTTACAAACCAAATAAGAAGAAAAAGAAGGAGAGAATAGATCTATAACTTTGGCAGTCACACAGAGTTATAATCCCGACGAAATCCTTGACGGTGGTACGGGGAGAGATACGGTACATAACGGTAGTCTCACACTGACGGGGTTAGGCTTTCGATGCTTCCTCCCCGTAAAAAGTTAACTATTTAAATCAGAGTTTCCCAAACTTTTTTTTCTTGTAGTCGTTTTAGACCTGACTATGTAAATTTGCATCGCGGGTGAATTCAAAAACTAAACTCGGTGTGGCCAAAATAAAACCAAAATATTTTATTTTTATTATTTTTTATTTCTATCAGCGTACACGGCGAGCTTCGTCTCGCCCAAAATTAATTTTTTGTTGGAACATTTTGGTACAACACTTTCATCAACTATTCACTTAATGAGTTCAAGTGGGACATTTATCTGCTCTGATTATGGTTTTGTGGTCGTCAGAAAGCATATTTTCCATTGCAATTTTAAATATCCTATCCAAAGTGTTGTATCCATGACGAAGTTCTTGCAATTTTCCAATGATTTGGCACAATCGCACAACACTGATCGATTTCGATATCAGAGTTCTCAGCGAAATAAATTTGTTTCAGTTGTTAAGGTGCTTGTTCCTGCTGAAGTCGTCCTGCATTAACTTGGGCGCGTTGGTGAGGTTTTTGATTTACACTACTCATCGCCAATCTTTGTAAATTGCGGTTGCGTGAGGCGCACAGTGTAAGATTTGACCCATCTAGCTGCTTTTATTTCTGTAATTCGAAACTATTGAATATAGATTAATAAAATTTTGCACAAGGTACGTTATAAGATAGGCGAAGCTTTTTACAAAAAATTGGTCATTTAGAGTTACTGCCACGCCACCCTATTATATAACTGCAATTTATAAAAATGCAAAAACTGAAATATTTAACTAACTACAAAGGCTAAAATGCCTAAAATAAATATTTAGAATTTCCCTATAACAATGAATTATAAACTGGCAAAAATGGACTCAAAAATAATTTTTTTTTTTAATTATGTGCGTGGAAAATATCGATAAAAAATCAAGTTGGGTCAACGAAATTCCGTTATAAGTTCAATATTTCTTGCTCTATTTACAAAAGTGGGATACTATTGGAAATGTTGTGAATTAGGCTTTCTCTATTCAAAGCTGAAATACAAGAATTTGTCTCGGCTGAGATGAAATTCAAATAAATTACTCGAAGAAAATGAAATTCCTAGTAGGCCTGAATAATGAAAATTTCATCAAAACCTGCACTTTCCAGCAGCTAAAATTGTGTTGTTTAAAGTCAAAGAGGAGTGGTAAATAAACTGAGATACCCTTTATCGAATAGTGGCGGATAACGAATTTGCAGGTCTAATGAAATTAATAAATTGCTAAAAATAAATCTAAATTAACATCGTTTTACTTTAACATGTAATACTCAGTCCTAGTTTACTAAAATCCCGAAAATGTATATTCATTAAAAAGAACATACCTAAAAAATAAGACGAAAATGGTATTTTAGCAATTGTTGCATAAATCACAAAACACCGACAAATTAAACATTGCGATTCAGTTCCAAATATACAATTTTAAATAATACTGCGCTCGGTAATCTTCCAAATCGAATCCCGTCCCGCCCTACACTTTGGTTTAAATTTTGTAATTGTTATTGTTTCGTCTTTAGCAGACATTTCTAAAAACATTTTTGACGTTGTTTTGAAATTTAGCGACATAAAATAATGTAATTAATATTTTCTGGAATATGGAAATAATACACTGTGAGGCATGGCGAATGGTTTACGAACACTGAAAGTACAATGTCGATTTTACTAATATAAGGGTAAAGGTGAAGGGGAATATGTAGATGTAGAAATTGATGTACATAAAGATGATAACGATAAATATTAAGAAAAAGATGAAAATGAGTAAAGATGAAGATAAAGGAAGAAATTTTAAAATAAAGGTAATTATAAAGAAAATGATATAGAGTCACAGAGACTCAACCTGGGAACTATTTCGGGATTTTCGGTATTCTTGGGACTTATCGATATAATAATCGATATTTGTATAGATTTTGTTATCGATATTTTTATCGAGTTTGTTATCGATTTGGTCATCGATATTTTAATCGATTCTGTTATCGATAACGTTATCGACTTTGTTATCGTAATTTTTATCGACCTAGTTATCGTTTGGGTATCGATTATACTATTGACATGTTAATCGATATTTTATCGATAGTTTTATCGATTTGGTTATCGATATTGTTATCGATTTGGGTATCGATTTTGTTAACGATTAGCAAATTTGATATGTTTCTACGCACTTCTACGCAGGGTATACGTTCGTGGGTAACCGCACACTTATTTTTCCTCTTCCAGCGATAAGTGTTCGTGTCCAATAGCAACGGAAAAAGATATCGTCGTTTAAAGTACAAAACCGCGTATCGTCATTCTGCAAAACCACGTAACTGACATTGGCTGCCAAAAATTGGATTTGCTCACACAAGCTCTAGGCTCAATCCTTATCCATTCGTCCTAAAATATACTAGCCAGAAATCCGAATTATTTATAAAAAAGAGAACCATTTTGAAATATGAGTGTTTTTACTCTCTAAAAAATAAATTATGCAACCTCACATACGCGGTTTTGCATTTCCTGGACGCGCGGGTTTGCATTTCCTGGACGCGCGGTTTTGCATTTTGGTGACATGTGGTTTTGTACTTTAAACGACGATATGCAAATAACCCTTTTCCACTGAGAGGAGCACACATCTATAAAGAATAAACCACCTGTAGGGACACGATATCGAATCGATATAGTAATTAAAAGACTCGATATTCCAAATATCGATACAAAATTCAAAAAATTAAAACTGAATATTGGTCTCATTTTCTAATAAAGAATTAACACTTTGCACTTTAATAAGTACATCACTAAAGCCGCGCCAAATTGCAACCTAAGATAGTACACATTTCTGCGCTTTAAGGCGCATAATATATCTATATTGCTTTACATATAAATTCCAAACTAGGTAGGTAAGAAGGTTATAGTACGACATAGATTCGCAAGAAATGGAACCCTAGCTAGCTAAAGCTAAAACTCATGTTTTATTTGCGTTAAAAAACTTTTTTAAAACAATATTAACAACAAAACTTTCAATAGAAATTTTAGTAAGGTAACGTCACGTCAGATACTTCGGCTAATAAAAAAGCAGGACAGATTTTTGCATTTTGGAATTTCAAAAATTTGCCTTAAATATTTCAAATATTACTACAAAAAGTTTTATACAAATAGTTTTGCCCAATTCCCAGAGTTTTAAAATTTTGACATTTTCATTTTATTTTCTAATATTTTGTCATACAAATGTCATGCCACGCCAGATTGGAAATAACCAATACAATATATCATTATTCCCATTAACTTTGTAATGTACATTTACGATTCGATACGATACAAGAGTTCTAGTACTCGATTCCAAAAAATATCGTTTGAAAACTATCGAGTAAAAAGTATCGCTATCGAATGGCAAAAATATCGATGTGGTATCGTATCGTATCGTATCGAAATTCGTGTCCCTAACCATCTGTTCTGTTATTTTGGGACACTTTCATAGTGGAGAGGGATATTTTCGACCTCTGGCNTCTTGCTAGGTCGCTCAACTGCTACTCCGCAGCTAGTGAGAGCCATTCGCCGAGAATCATCTGCTGCGCTATGCTACCAGTGTTGCCGCGAATCTTTTTAGTGGTAGCCAAATTTCTTTAAAAAAAGGGCTAAAAAAGAGCTAAAAAAAGTCGTTGTGGCTAAAAATGGTAGCTAAAGTTGTTTACTTACATATACATATATAAGTATACATGCAAACATTTTCAATAAGTAATGGTATATAAAAACAAATGAACTCTGGAAAAAAGCTAATATTTTATCCAGCCAAAAACCCCTTTGTATAAAAGGGAAAATATACGACACCAGTTTGCTGGTTCCACCAAGTGATTGAACCATCAGGCTCGAAGCATGTAACTTACCAGCATGCCGGTATAATATTTATTTCTTTACAAATGAGGTCGAGGAAAGATCGAAATGTTTAGAGCCGAAAATTCATATTTTTTCTAGCATTTTGTTAAACATTGTTTTTTTTTTTTAAATTCACAACTGCAATATCGTGAACTTAATCTTCCACATCTACATATATATATCAGTATTTCATGGTTTAAAAATTCATCTTCAAAAAATTTCAATTTGTCAATTTCAAAAAATCATTCATCAAATTAAAAACAAATTAAGCATATACAACTTTTTCATGCCAAGTATGAATCAATTCTCCAAAGTTCTAAAAAAAGGGCTAGGGGCAATTTTAAATTTNCCAAAGGGCTAAAAAAAGGGCTAGGGGCAATTTTAAATTTATGTGGCCAAAAAAAGTATGTGGTAGCTAAATCTAGCCACCAAAGGGCTAAAACGGCAACACTGCATGTAATTGGGCTTCAAAATGCTGCTTGCTGTGACGTCGACAGATGTATGCTATCATCGTCCTCGTGCGTCTTACGATAATTGACGATTGACTGATGATCCGCTGGTATTTCGGCAAAGCAAATCAAATCAGTTGCTGTTGAGTGTTCGGAGCAGTGTTGCCAGAACTTTTTGGGCCGACCGGCTAGATTGGCAAAAAAAAGCGGCTAAAAACGGCTAAAATGTTTTAGTGAAAATTCACACGCTTTATTTAAATAAATCGCAAGAAACGAAAGACTAGTTAACACCATTAATTTTTATCGAGTGTATATTCCTCATCATCAAATGTATCACTATTGTATATATCACCTGAATTCATTAATTTTAAGAGATCGTCATCTACAGTAAAATTATGGCAGCATTTTTCTTCACGTTTTAAACCGTATCTTATATATAAAATAGCGTTTAACGTTTTAACGCACATTGGATTTCTTTGCTTAGTTTTTATTATATTCATTGAACTAAATATTCGCTCTACTTCTGCATTACTTATAGGCAAAACAAGAAAACTAAAAACTAGGTTGCAAAGGTCAGCAAAAGGGTTTTCTCCTAGGGCATTTCGAAATTGATAAACTTCGGCCCAAAATTTTACAGTTGAGTCTAAATTACTCCAGGTATGTAACGTTAACCGTTGCCATTGCATCTCTATGGATGTTATTTCGTCGGCATTATATTTGTGTTTTTGTTGCTGTAGTTGAACAAATACTTTTGGTTTAATTACTCTTAATGCATTTCCAACCGAAAAAAGTCAATTTTTTTTAGTGTGGCAATATTTGTAGGGAGGCGTTGGCGTAATTCCTTTATTAAAGTGATAATAAAATAGCGACCATTTTCTCGAATTATTTTCTCGGCTTCGTGGTCAAAAGCGTTTGTGCTTACTTTTGTTTTTAAATACTCTTCAAAACTGTGATAAAACTGAGGAAATGGAGCAAGGTATGGTTCCAACGGGGAGCATATAGGATCAAATGTGTCCGCGCTAATAACCACTAGGGAGCATAGATGCGAAAGTAAAACATTGAGTTCATTAAAAATCTTCATTGGGTCTGCATTATTGCTTTCAAACAACTTGTTTACTTTTTGCACCTGAAAATTAGGCAAATAGACAAACCGGCTAACAAATCGGCTGCCGGCTAGATCGAATTTTCTCCGGCTAGTTGCTATCAAAACCGGCTAAATCTAGCCGGAAAACGGCTAAAATGGCAACGCTGGTTCGGAGCAAAGTTTTCTTAGTGGTAAATATGCATGAAAAATTGTGGTACATACCGAAACAATTCAAATAAATAAATTTTTTATATGCACTTATGGTCAGGTGATTAAGTTAAGTGACATTTTGATCAGGTTTGGCTATTCATATTTTTGTTTTTTTTAATGTTTATCTTTTTTTTTTGCTCATTGAAAATCAACGCGGTTTCGTAGCGCTTGAAATTTGCACTTTGAGCTACTAAATTTTAATGGGCTTTAAAACTGCATACCTAAAATTTGTCTAGAAATTCTAAATAAAAAGCCAAAGCGACAGAATAAAACACTTTTTTAGAAATGATCTGCCACATTCTGATACCTCCATACCATGCTTTCATATACCTCCATACCATGTTCGCGACCTCTTCCATGAACAGTTTCCGGGGTATGCAATATGAAAAATTCTCTTTGTATGGGAGGTGTCACGCCGCCTGCAACTAGCGGTATGAAATATACTTTACATCCGATTCCAATACCTACCATATGTATATAACACAAAGCGATTCATAAAGATCGGTCGAGCCGTTTAGGAGGAGTTCGATTTTTCTATATTAGATAAGCACGATGCGAGAAGCATAGAAAAAATTTCGATGAAAAAAATATATTTTTTCGCAGGTTTACAACTATCCTATCTTTTAAGTTGGAACCAACAATACACACCCACAAAATTTCATTGAAATCGGTTAAGCGGTTTCGGAGATTAGCGTAAACGAACACAGTGACACGGGATTTTTATATATTAAGATACCCCACTATAAGCACCTACCATAGATACGTCTGCGTACCAAATTTAAATTTCATGTGAGTTATGGTTTTGAAATTATTGTTATTATATTGATCAAATTTTCCACGCCTATGGCATGTGCCACGCTCCTTTTATAAACCCATTTATATATAAGCACCTACCTATGTCTGCATACCAAATTTCAAGTTCGTGGGACTTATAGTTCCGAAGTTATAGCTGATACAAAATTCCATGCCTATTGAATGTGTCACGCCCTCTTTTCAAAACTCATTTATGGATACCCTAATATAAGTATAAGTGAAATTTCAAGTTCATACGACTAATAGTTCCGGAGTTATAGCTAATAAACATTCCAGGTCCATGGGACGTGCCGCGCCCCTTTTACATACTCACTTATATATAGCCTACTATAAGCACCTACTATAGATACGTCTATGTACCGAATTTCAATTTCAAGTGACATATGATTCCGAAGTTATAGCTGATAATTTTTTCTATGCCTATGGATGTGCCACCCTCCTTTTGCATTTATATATGCCTTACTTAAAGCGCCTACCGTAGATATGCCTGCATACCAAATTTCAAATTCTTGGGACTTATGGTTCCCAAGTTATTGTTTATAAAAGGGTCCACGCCTATGGGATGTGTCACGCCCCTTTTTACAAACTCATGTATATATAGCCTACTGTAAGGACCTACCGCAGATATGTCTGTATACCCCCTAATTTAATTTCAATTTCATAATACTGATGGTTGTGGAATTATAGCTGATAAAATATTCCACGCCTACGGGATGTTGCACACCCCCTTTTACAAACCCATTTATATATACTTTACTGTAAGCACCTACCATAGTTATGTCAGCATACCAAATTTCAAGTTCATGTGACTTAGGGTTTGGTTCCGAAGTTATGGTTGGGAAAAAATTTCACACCTATTGGATGTGCCACATCCTCTTTTCCAAACTCATATATATATACCCCATTATAAACACCTACTATATATATGACTGCATTCCAAATTTCAAAGTTTATTTATTTATTTATTACGGCTAAAAGCCTAATTTCGTACAATAAAAATTCGTGAGCTATCTTATAGCTTTACTTTTACAGTATTCATGTAATTTTGCCTTAAATGCTAAAATTTCAGTACAATTTTTAATTTCCATTGGGAGTTCATTGAAACATTTTAGTCCTTTGTGGAAAATGTTTTGTTTATCTATTTCTGTCCTAAAATATAGCAACTTAAAATTATCTTTATTTCTAGTATTTATGTTATGCATTTGTTTAGCCAATACTACATTTTTACTTAAATATTCAGGTACGTTTCCCCACTTAATATTATAAATCAACTTCATGGTGTGGAAGTATATATTTTGATTCACGTTTAACCAGTTCACACTTGTCAACATATCAGCCGTTCGAGTACCCCTACTGTTTTTAAGAATAAATCTCATACATCTGTTTTGAAGTTTATCAATTTTGTTGTCAGACATTATAAATAAAATAGAAGGGTAGTATATGAAAAGCGGTTCAATAATCGATTTATATAAAATTGTTTTAAATTCTTTTTGTTAATGTTTAGATGTTCTTTGAATAACCCAAAGTTTTTTGCATCTTTCTCAACTGTATAGTTAATATCAAGGCGAATATATCGCTACCTTAATATAGAAAGGCCCTATCTGACATCGTCGCTGATATACAAAAAGCCGTAACTAACTAAAAATCGAAAATTTACGTTTTAATTGATTATGATGCATTTGATCGCATTATGTGGCCCCAAATCGTTTTATGCAATAAAAGATTTTAGTTAGTTACGGCTTTGTGCATTTCAGCGACGATGTGAGATAGGGCCTTTCTATATTAAGGCAACGATATATAAGGTGGTATCGATTCAACAAATACAACAATTACTTGTATTTTGTTTTTGCTTTTAGCGGGCCATTGTCAAATTGCAGCTATTCTTCCCCGAAGGAAAAAGGGCGACAGAAAATACAAACACCCTCACGTTTTCACTCACTCACTAGCGAAATACAAAATTTTGACAATCAAACGCTACTCACAGCTGATGAAACAACACCACCTTATATAAATTCGCCTTGGTTAATATGTTCTTCGAACTTAAATTTACTATCAATTAGTATGCCTAAATATTTTATACTTTCTACTTTTTGTATACTTCCATTATTTAGTTTTAGCCCCGATATGTCCTCATCATTGACATTGCTTCTTGTTATGATCATATATTTTGTTTTGTTAATATTAATTTTCTGTCTATTGAGATCATGCTGCATTTTTGACAGTGCTACATTATCACTAATCATAATTAATGCATCGTCAGCAAATAGTTTAATTTCACCATAGTCTATAGAATTTATTATATCATTTATATATATTAGGAACAATATGGGGGCCAACACTGATCCCTGAGGTAACCCTATGGGTACTTCCAACACATCTGTAAAATTTTTTACCGCCTATTTTGTATTTAAGCTCTTGCACTAATTCGATAACTTCACCAGTTGATATTTTTTTAAGCTTTAGTCCACTATTGATTTGGGTAACAATTAGAGCCACCTCAGAACTCTCTATTGATCTATTTATTTCAATCACACTGTTTATAAAAAACGTGTTTAACCCATTAGCCACTTCACTTTCATTCTCTACCAGCACATCATCTATTAATGCATTTTTAGTCCCTTCGTTATTTTAAGTCAAGCAGCCCCTCTGCTTGAGATGCTTCCACATTGCTTTAGTATTATTTTTGTTCATTTTAATTTTGTTTTCCAAAAATTTCATCTTTTTCATTTTTATTAATCTCTTATATGTTTTGTTTATATTTTTATACTCATTTCACTCTCCTGTTTTTCCGCTTGGGTGTAAGTATAATATTTGCGTTTATTTATTTGTGCCAATTCCTGATCATACCATTTATTCATTAATTTTGTCTGCACTTCTTTTTTACATGTTAAAATTTCCATAGCTTGAATTGTTATGCTATTTAGTAGTTCCACTTTCTTATCGTTTTGTAGGTTTTCACCAAAATTGAAATTAAACGATCTTAGTAAGTTTATTAAGCTTTCACTGTTATAATTATCCCATGCAACAATTTGCTCAGACATTCTCATCTTATATGATTTTGACGTTTTAATATTAAAATTTATGATCTCATGATCCCAAATCTTATATTCCTGAAGATTTTCACTTTTGAATTCATCTAAGTTAGAATATATTAAGTCAATTTTAGTTTCAGTTGTATTGGTAATTCGTGTGTTAAAATCTACTTTTTGGGTCATGCCCATCACTGTGAATATCTCACTCAATTTTGTGCTCTATGTTGATACGTAGTTCATGTTAATATTGAAATCACCAACTACTATGTTATGATTACTTATTTCATATTTGTTAATTAAAGTTTCATTTAAGTAATCAATAAATTTGCCACTTTTTGTCAAGATTTTTCAACTTTATTATAATACACCATAAGTTAATTATTTACACTGTCGTTATATATTATATTAAAGTCGACTGTGTTCTGTACATACACTAAGACCCCTCCAGTGTGCCAGCTATGAGAATCGCATCTAATCATTTTGTATGTTACGATTTCTAATTCATTATCTTCGATGTCTTTCGTTGTGGCATGTTTCAGAGCATAATATGGTATTAGGTTTATGCGCTTCCGCCAACACTTCCAATTCATATTTATTGGCTAGTATACTATTTATATTTAGATAGATACATTTCAATTCATTAGCCTTAGTTGATTGCTCCTTTTTGCTTTTGTAATTGTTATATATCGTGTGTATGCAGGGCATTTAGTACTGAACGCATGGTGTTCAGCATCAACGTCTATTATTTTTTTCTTAACCAAATCATGACAATTTACACATCTTACAAAATTAACAGTGCAAACTTTGGCATCGTGAGTACCCGCACACTTACTGCATGCTTTTTTGTTTGTGCATTAATTTGCCTTATGTCTAAATCCTAAACATTTTTAGCATCTCAATACATTAAAATGCTCATACACTCTGCAAGATTCCCACTCTATCATAACCAGTGTTGCCGCGAATCATTTTTAGTGGTAGCCAAATTCCTTTAAAAAAAAGGGCTAAAAAAGAGCTAAAAAAATTCCTTGTGGCTAAAAATGGTAGCTAAAATTTTTCGCTACATATACATACAAAAGTATACACGCAAACATTTTCAATAAGTAATGGCATATGATCTCTGGACAAAAGCTTATATTTTATCCAACCAAAAACCTTTTTGTATAAAAGGGGAAATATACCACACCAGCGTGCTGGCTCCACCAAGTGATTGGTACATCAGGCTCAAAGCATATAACTTACCAGTATGCTGGTACACAATTTTTTTTTTTACAAATGAGGTCGAGGAAAGATCGNTTTTTTTTTTTTTTACAAATGAGGTCGAGGAAAGATCGAAATAATTAGAACCGAAATTTCATAATTTTTATACGATTTTGTTAAAATTTTAATTTTTTTTTTAATTCACAACTGCAATACCGTGAACTTAATCTTCCACAAACACGGCTTTGACTCATGTAATGCAAGAAATTACCGCCAAAATATTTTACACTTAGAATTAATTAGCTAATTTCCCCACTCACAACACCAGCATGCTGGTACAATCATAAAGTTTTCAAATAGTTTTTGAAGTCGCAGCAGCAGCTGGTACAATCATGTCACAAGAACATACACGGTCAATCGACTTGATGGGCCTTTTAACAAATTAAGCATATTAAGGGCCGTAAACTTATCTATTTTAAACAATAGTTAAATCGTTAATAGATAAGTTAACAGCCCTAATACTTTTACAGTATGTACGTATAAAAACGTAAGGAACATACAATGCACATATGTATATGTATCAGTCTTTTTTAGTTTAAATTAAGCAAATGTACCACTTTTCAAGCCATATGAATAAATTCACCAAAGGGCTAAAAAAAGGGCTAGGGGCAATTTTAAATTTATGTGGCCAAAAAAGTATGTGGTAGCTAAATCTAGCTACCAAAATTCTAAAACGGCAACACTGATCATAACTCTCTTTTTTCAATTAGCTTGCCCACTGTTTCAAAATTCATTTCAAGAGGCGCATTATAGCACTCCTCCCTTCTGCTTTGATCTTCATAAGTTTTAATCACCTTTACATCCGTATTTTCGTACTCAATATTTTGTTTCTTAATGCATTCCAATAGTCTCTCGTTATTTATTTGTGTAGTAATTCCCGTAACTTTAATTGATCTTCCTTTATTATTCCTTATTTTTTTTTACACATACTCAGTACCAATATTTTCATTTATNATTTATGTGGCCAAAAAAGTATGTGGTAGCTAAATCTAGCTACCAAAATTCTAAAACGGCAACACTGATCATAACTCTCTTTTTTCAATTTGCTTGCCCACTGTTTCAAAATTCATTTCAAGAGGCGCATTATAGCACTCCTCCCTTCTGCTTTGATCTTCATAAATTTTAATCACCTTTACATCCGTATTTTCGTACTCAATATTTTGTTTCTTAATGCATTCCAATAGTCTCTCGTTACTTATTTGTGTAGTAATTCCCGTAACTTTAATTGATCTTCCTTTATTATTCCTTAGTTTTTTTTACACATACTTAGTACCAATATTTTCATTTTCTTTCTTTCGCACTTCTTCGTAGGCATCATCATTTCTGCACTCAACAATTATTGCACCGTCGTTTTTTCTCTGACAGTGTCTATTAGACCAATTCAGTTGGTCCAATAACCTTTTTTAATGCATTTTTTGTTTCCTTGTTGTTCTTTTTGTTTTTAGGTTTTATTTAGTCTGTTCCTTTGATNTGACAGTGTCTATTAGACCAATTCAGTTGGTCCAATAACCTTTTTTAATGAATTTTTTGTTTCCTTGTTGTTCTTTTTGTTTTAGGTTTTATTTAGTCTGTTCCTTTGATCTTTGGACTAATACTGGACTGTCAAACTACAATTTTACTCTCTCAAGTGAGAGTAAAAGGAGAACAGATGCAGAAGTGCACGGGAACGTAAAAAGCACTATTTCCTGTAAAAACGTCAGTAGGTTTGTTTACATGTCATTGGTACAACACTGATTTGGCTGAAATATCACTAAATAATTATTAAAATCTATATATATTCAAATATTTCGTTGTTTACTTCCATTTTTTATTAAATATAAGGTTCTTTGCTTTCACCGGTTTCTGTTTTTGTTTGCACATGTAATTCAGCTGATCGTTTGACACTTTTCATGAACTTATAGGAAAAAAAACTCCGGACTAAATCCTGTAACTTCTGACGAGGAACAGTTGCTTAGTTACTCTCTCAAAAGTGTTCCATCTTACAGGTTTTATGTCAATAGGAACGACTTCCTGGAACTTCTGACTAAATCCTGTAAACCGGACTGCTATTGGAACAGACTAATTATGATCTTTTTTGCATCGGTTTTGGCTATGTGAGCATACGTAGGTNGACTAAATCCTGTAAACCGGACTGCTGTTGGAAAAGACTAATTATGATCTTTTTTGCATTGGTTTTGGCTATGTGAGCATACGTAGGCTTGATGACACTTGCTTTGCTATTTACTGCACAGATTTCGTTGATCTTTCCGCAACTATTATTAATATTTTTTTGAATTTCAGCTAATAGTTCACTTTTCATAGCATTAAATTTATTTTCCAAGTTTTGTTCAAACATTGAGTACAATTCAATAGCAATATCATTTTTAATTTTTTGCAATTTCTTTGAAGTAGTATCTTCTAGTATTTCCTTAACATGAGATCTTTTCAATTTACACTTATTACTTTCTTCTATACAGTGCTTAATTTCAATAAAATTGGTGTTGATATTTGATACACTGCACTGGTTGTAAAACCATANCGGTTCTTTGCTTTCACCGGTTTCTGTTTTTGTTTGCACATGTAATTCAGCTGATCGTTTGACACTTTTCATGAACTTACAGGAAAAAAAACTCCGGACTAAATCCTGTAACTTCTGACGAGGAACAGTTGCTCAGTTACTCTCTCAAAAGTGTTCCCTCTTACAGGTTTTATGTCAATAGGAACGACTTCCTGGAAGTTCTGACTAAATCCTGTAAACCGGACTGCTGTTGGAAAAGACTAATTATGATCTTTTTTGCATTGGTTTTGGCTATGTGAGCATACGTAGGCTTGATGACACTTGCTTTGCTATTTACTGCACAGATTTCGTTGATCTTTCCGCAACTATTATTAATATTTTTTTGAATTTCAGCTAATAGTTCACTTTTCATAGCATTAAATTTATTTTCCAAGTTTTGTTCAAACATTGAGTACAATTCAATAGCAATATCATTTTTAATTTTTTGCAATTTCTTTGAAGTAGTATCTTCTAGTATTTCCTTAACATGAGATCTTTTCAATTTACACTTATTACTTTCTTCTATACAGTGCTTAATTTCAATAAAATTAGTGTTGATATTTGATACACTGCACTGGTTGCAAAACCATTTCATATTTAAGTTATCATTTGGTAGTTTCAGTTCAGTTTTTTTAATATTGCTGCAAGTCAAACAGAATATTTCGCTGCATCCCCCGCTACACGTAATTACTTCGTCAACTTGCGTCAATTTCGCTGTGTACTCTTTGCACTCCATGGCTGGCATTTAAAAACCAGTCAACATATTATATATTCTTAATTGCATATAGTACAAGCTAAATATCTCCTTATTTGTGTTTCTATCACTTCGAAATTACAACACTCATTAAGTATTTGCTTTTTACAAAACATTGAGCAAGAACAAACACGTCTGCACTGCACGAAGGCAAACTCATTAGTTCATGTGGATTATAGTTCCGGAGTTATAACTGATAAAATATTCCTATGGGATGTGCCACGCTCAGTTTTACAAACTCATTTATAAATACCCTATTATAAGCACCTACCATATGTATGACTGAATAACAAATTTCAAGTTCATATGACTTATAGTTTCGGATTTATAGCTGATCAAATATTCCACGCCTATTGGATGTGCCACGCCCACTTTTACAAACTCATTTATTTATGCCATACTAGTTATAAGCACCTACAATATATATGACTGTATACCAAATTTCAAGTTCATGTGGCTTATGGTTCCGAAGTTAGGGTTGATAAAAAATTTCACGCCTATTAGATGTGCCACGCCCACTTTTACAAACTCATTTATATATACTTTACTGCAAACACATACCATATATATGACTGCATACCAAATTTCAAGTTCATGGTTCCGAAGTTATAGCTGACAAAATATTTCACGCCTGTGGGAGGTGCCACGCCCCCTTGTCGAACCCAAATTTTTTCTCCCTATTATAGGCCCAGGTGTCATGGCAATACTCAAATTCAAAAAATTCAAAAAAAAAAAAAAGTCAAAATTGCGTTCGTTTAGGCTGCAACCTGGCACTAGGTTGGCCAGATATTATAGTGACATAATCAGTACAGTTGGGATGAAAAATCAGTACAAAGCCATAAAACTCAGCTCATTTTTAAGCGTATTTTTTTATTATTAACAACATAACATCCAAATAACAGCGCATTAATTTAACAAAGAATAACTAATAGACTTTTAAATACATATAGTATTATTAATATAACAATTCATTACTTTAAAACAAATCAAAGTTATTACGTATGTATGTACAGCTGTGCTCACGAAAATAGTAGTAAAATGTATTGACAGGTTTTGAAAATTTTTTCTTTCCTTACTTAATTTCAATTTTTTATAAAAATATAGTTAATTCTAGAAAATTTATAAAAATTGAGACAGTTAAAAAAAATTGTAGCCCATTCAGTTTCAGTAGAAGGCGAGCTCGAGTCAAAATCTGTTTGCATATTTTAAGCTACGAATTTAAAACATATTTAATTGGTGTGCTTATTAAATACAACATTCACATTAAAATGTTGACTAAAAGGTATATTACCGAAATATCGCTAAACGAATTTTCGAGTATGAATGAAATTTAATAGTGTAAAATGTGTATGTGCAAGTAAAATTCATAGTGTTAAATATGTATGTACAAAAAAGCCTAAATCAAAATAAAGCTACATATATCATATCCAAGAGTCGGTAGTATGCACCTTTTCCAAATTTTTAGAACTCACATTGCACCGTAGCAGTAGTCGTCTTAAGTGAAATACTGACAGCCGATTTCTCAGTGGATGTTTAATTATAATCAAAAGATTATCTCTTATTGTCATCTTCTCAGTGTACTTAATATATGACAAACTCACCACCACCTTTCATAAGATTTATTAATGGCGAAACCAGCTTTTCCTGTAAATCCTGTAAAACCTGCAAATCGTGAAGTTGGTTTGGGTTGAATCCAAACAGTTTCTTATTTTGCGAACTCCTAGGAAACGAGTTTAAATTTAATTAATGCTTTCAATCTGTTCACACGCATGAGTTGTCAAAAACCATTGTTTTGAACGTGTAAACCTCAAGCAAATGTCAATTACACCAATTTACAAAAGTATTTATTAAATGTAAAAATCAGTACAAAATCAGTACAAACTCAAAAAATCAGTAGATTTTGCGTACTGATTTCGGGCTCTTAAAAATTAGTACAATAGAAAAAAGTCAGCATATGTACTGATTAAATCAGCGCATCTGGCCACCCTACCTGGCACATACGTATATACATACATATATACGTACTTCCACAAATATATAGTAGANGTACAAAATCAGTACAAACTCAAAAAATCAGTAGATTTTGCGTACTGATTTCGGGCTCTTAAAAATTAGTACAATAGAAAAAAATCAGCATATGTACTGATTAAATCAGCGCATCTGGCCACCCTACCTGGCACATACGTATATACATACATATATACACACTTCCACAAATATACAGTAGATATCTATCCTTATCTTAGCGTAAAATAATTTTTGGGGATATCTCGGCCATCGTGTAAGTTTTAAGTCCAAATATTTATCTATCCTTATCTTAGCGTAAAATAATTTTTGGGGATATCTCGGTCATCGTGTAAGTTTTAAGTCCAAATATTTATTTTCCTTTGACTAAATTGTTTCTAAATATGAGCCAAATCGGCAAGTAAATGCAATTTTTAGGAATATCCTGACCCCAACGCCACCTAGCGAGCAAACTTTTTGTATAAATATTATATACATATTCCAAATATGAACGAAATCGGTTCAGGTGTTTGGTAAATTAGTGACATACAATATACGCAAAACTCTATTAAATTGTGAAATCGTGAGGTCTCAGCATTTTTCATTTTTCGGCAACAACAAAATATTTCAAATTTTTTTAAATCCAAAAACCCCTTCCACACAGAAGGTCCATAAACGTGCTTTTTACAGAATTGAAATCGGTTCAGCCGTTTGGTCAGGCATCGCCGTCATACGGAAAACATTTCATTTTTATATATATAGATAATGTTTCTATTTTTAATTTCAAGCACTAAATAAAATTAACTTTATTAAAGATTACTAACTTTTTCATTTTTTTATTTACTTAAATCCCCTAATTTACTTATCTAAATTATTTCTTAAAAATACTTGACATCCGCATTCGCATCGGCATCCACGGATGTTTACTTTTAGACACATTCGCAACATCCCTAGTATAAAGCTAAGGAAACACCAGCAAAATAAAAGGTAAATTTTGATCAGCAACGCAGCCATGGGCGTAGACAGGTAGGGGCAGAGGGGACCCGGGCCTCCCCCTAACTTCCAAATTTTTGCCTAGATATTCAAAAATAGTACCACGAAATGCTTGCTCGATAATTTAGGCCCCCTAACTTTCAAGGTTTTTCCTATATACATATATACTGTATAACAAATTATACACTCAACGCTAACAAAATAATTAGTAAATTGACTTAAAAAGTGGATATGTGGATCATCCGGTTCTGCATCAAGTTATTCTCTCACTTAAAAAGGGTAAACATCTGGCTGCAGTCGAAAATGAGTGAAAATGGATTGAACGGAAACAATAAATAAATTTATAGTTCAATTGTTTATTACTTTGTATTTAGGTTTGTGTCTTCTAAGCGGACATCGAAAGTTTTGTATCACAGAACCAATCTAGGGTTGCCAGATTTTGTATGCTCGAAATCAGTACGTTAGACTTTTCATGCTAAAAAATCAATACTTTTAAGTACATTTTTATTCAAAGCAAAGTTATGAATGTAAGTAACAGATAATACTTTAAAACGCCAGAGAACTTGTTTTTAACAATATTTTGGTATATAAATAAAATATAGTTCATAAAAAATAAAAAAGGTTATTCACTTTAACATGAGTGTACACATCCTTGTACACTGAAGCCAATAAATTATTTTACATTTATGACATTTTTGAATGTCTAATGAATGTTTAAATAGTTAAAGAATTCTATACATTTCATTTTAAAATTACTTTTAATTTGAAGTTCACTTTAAAAAAATTGAATTAGAAGCGGATTTCTCTCTTTGCGCCAGGAAGCAAACTATTTACTTAAGATCCTCTTAGTTGTTAAAAAAAAACTAAATTACATATTTTTTTCAAACTGTGGAAAAGCACCACTATTTAAGGATTTCATTTATATTTCCTCGTGGCTTAAATTAATTTTTTCAACTACGCAAAAACTTTGAAAGACTAAGAATTCGCTAAAACTAATCTATCTCTATGTCTCGTATGTAAAACTCTTGTACAAAGTGTGCAAAAAGAATTGTAATTTATAGACAAATTTGTTCTTACTAAACTGAAAGTTATTTTCGGGATAACTAGCAACACACGACAAAAAAAAGTCAGCCTTCTTTTAAATAATGTAAGCTCCATCATATTATCCAAGGAATGAAACCGAAACCCAAACCGCAACCGTAACCGTTTAAAACCGTTTCATTTTTCAAAACCGAAACCGAAACCGTAACCGTTATCTTGACCTGAAAAGGAACGATACCGAAACCATTTCAATCACAGGCTTCAATCGGTTTCCAGAAATTTACAAAAATAATAAATAAAAATTTCTTTGAAATAAATGATTTATTTAACCAAAATCAGCAACATTTTGCTAAAATGCTTGTTAAGTAGTAAATAAATATGGCAAGGTAACTTTTCGCAAACATCTGCTGATGACTTTGTTGTTGTGAATCGATAATCGATTAATTATATTTAAGTAGTTTCTTTCCCGTACGCAATGCGAGATCCCGCGTGTACCCAAAATAGCCCAGAAATCATTCCTGTACTCAACAAAATGGGTAATAGAGAGCGAAAATTCGAGCGTATTCGATCGTAAGTGTATTCTTCTTCCTGCCCGAAACAGCCCGGAATTTTTCTCTGAGTAAAAATGGATAAAGTGTCAAAGTGCATATCAGCTGTATTGTGTTTACATGTTGCCTGCATTTACTTGGTGCTTTTAAGGAAAAGTTAAGGAAAATGGCCTGTTGATGTATTTTCAATCTATGTACTTAAAATCAAATTTGTGAAACCAAAATTCAATTTCCAAGTGTTTGCATTTAATACCAGGTTCTGACCGACAACCAAAACATTTTTCCTTCATTTTCTTTTCATTTACAACCTTTAACTTTCATTCTTATTTTGCTTTGGCCAGGCAATTAACAATAAATCCGAAATGGCGTATTAAAGATGATAAAATATGACTTCCACTTCGATAAATAATCGAAAAAAACTAGTGAAGACACCGATTGGAATGAGTGGAAAGTGAGTTTTCAAGTAGGTTTCAGAGAAAACTGGTTTTCGTTTAACAGATTTTATATGGACGAAAACACAAGTTTCAGGTCGAAAACCAGTTTTAGCAACGAAAACATGTTTCCGATGTCGGTCAGAACATGGTATAAGTG